>NW_027276526.1:0-38500 GCF_030028105.1 Mobula birostris | reverse complement strand
TGAGATGTGCATGAAAACACGGCGATATTGGGGAAGCCCTGAGAGGTGTGCGAAAATACAGCGATATAGGCGACGCTATGGGAGGTGTGCGAAGACAGGGCAACATAGGGGAAGGTATGATAGGTGCGCGAAGTCACAGCGATATGGGGATGCTATGGCCTGTGCGCGAATACACAGCGATATATGGGACGTTAAGAGATGTGCATGAAAACACGGCGATATTGGGGAAGCTATGAGTGGTGCGCAAAAATACGGCGATATAGGAGAAATTGTGAGAGGTGCGTGAAAACACAGCGATATGGGAGGGGTATGAGAGGTGCATGAAAACACAGCGATATAGGCAAAGGTATGGAAGGTGCGCGAAAACAGGGCGATATAGGGGAAGGTATGAGAGGTGCGCAAAGACATAGCAATATAAGGGATGCTATGGGAGGTGAGCGAATACGTAGCGATATAGGGGACATTATGAGATGTGCATGAAAATAAGGCAATATAGGGGAAGGTATAAGAGCTGCGCAAAAATACAGCGATATAGGAGAAGTTATGAGAGGTGCGTGAAAACACAGCGATATAAGGGAAGGTAGGAGAGGTGCACGAAAACACAGCGATATTGGGGAAGGTATGGGACGTGCGCAAAAACAGGGCGATAAAGGGGAAGTTATGAGAGGTGCGCGAAGGCACAGCAATACGGGGGATGCTATGAGAGGTGCGCGAAAACACCGTGATGTAGGGGAAGACATGAGAGGTGTGCAAAAACAGGGCAATATAGTGGAACCTATGGGATGTGCGCGATACCACGGCGATACAGGGGAATGTATCAGAGGTGCTAGAAAACACAGTGATATAGGGGACGCTATGGGACATGCGCAAAAAAACAGTGATATAGGGGAAGGTATGAGAGGTGTGTGAGAACACGGCGATATAGGGGAAATTGTAAGAGGTGCGCGAAAACATGGCAATACAGGAGAATGTATCAGAGGTGCGAGAAAACACAGCGATATAGGGGAAGTAATGATAGGAGCGAAAACATAGCGATATAGGTTAAGACATGCGAGCTGCGCGAAAACACGGCGATAAAGGGTAAGCTATGAGAGGTGAGCAATAACACAGCGATCAAGGTGAAGCTATGGGATGTGCGCGAAAGCAGCGATGTAGGCGAAGTTATGGGAGGTGCGCCAAAACACAGCGATATAGGGGACGGTATGAGATGTGCATGAATACACAGCGATATTGGGGAAGCCATGAGAGGTTCCTGAAAACACAGCGATATAGGGGAAGGTATGAGAGGTGTGCAAAATCACAGCGATATAGGGGACGGTATGAGATGTGCATGAATACACGGCGATATCGGGGAAACCATCAGAGGTGCGAGAAAAAACAGCGATATAGGGGACGTTATGAGATGTGCATAAAAACACGGCGATATAGGGGAAGGTATGAGAGATGTGCAAAAACACAGCGATATAGGAGAAGTTAAGAGAGGTGCCTGAAAACACAGTGATTTAGGGGAAGGTATGAGAGGAGTACAAAAACACAGCGATATCGGGAAAGTATGGGAGGTGCGGAAAAACAGGGCAATATAGGGGAAGCTATGAGAGGTGAGCAAAAACACGGCGATACAGGGGAAGCTATGGGAGGTGCGTGAATACAAAGCGATACAGGGGACGTGATGAGATGTGCATGAAAATGCAACGATATTAGTGAAAGTATGAGAGGAGCACGAAAACACAGCGATATAGGGGAAGGTATGAGAGGTGAGCAAAAACAGGGCGATATAGGTGAAGGAATGGGAGGTGCGCGAAAACAGGGCGATATAGATGAATTTATGAGATGTATGCGAAGGCACAGCAATGTAGGGGATGCTATGGAATGTGCGCGAAAACACAGTGATATAGGGGAAGACAGGAGAGGTGCCCAAAAACACGGCGATATAGGAGAATCTATGAGAGGTGAGCAAAAACACGGCGATACAGGGAAGCTATGAGAGGTGAGCAATAACACAGCGATAAAGGTGAATCTATGCGATGTGCGCGAAAAGACAGCGATATATGGGAAGTTATGAGAGGGGCGCAAGGCACAGCGATATAGGAGAAGGTATGGAAGGTGCTCGAAAACAGGGTGATATAGATGAAGGCACAGCAATATAGGGGATGCTATGGAAGGTGCACGAAAACACAATGATATAGGAGAAGACATGAGAGGTGCGCGAAAACAAGGCAATATAGTGGAAGCTATGAGAGGTGAGCTAAAACCCGCCGATACAGGGGAAGCTATGAGAGGTGAGCAATAACACAGCGATAAAGGTGAATCTATGGGATGTGCGCGAAAAGACATCGATATAGGGGAAGGTATGAGAGGTGTGCGAAAACACAGCGATATAAGGGAAGTTATGACATGTGCATGAAAACACGGCGATATAGGGGAAGGTATGAGAGGTGCGCAATGCACAGCGATATAGGGGATGCTATGGGAGGTGCGTGAATACACAGCGATACAAGGGACGTGATGAGATGTGCATGAAAATGCAGCGATATTAGGGAAGGTATGAGAGGTGCACAAAAACACAGCGATATGGGAGCAGTTATGAAAGGTGTGTGAAAACACAGTGATATAGGGGAAGGTATGAAAGGTGCACGAAAACACAGCGATATAGGGGAAGGAATGGGAGATGTACGAAAACAGGGCGACATAGGGGAAGGTATGAGAGGTGCGCGAAGGCACAGCGATATAGGGGATACTATGGGCGGTGCGTGAATGCACAGCGATATAGGGGACGTGATGAGATGTGCATGAAAATGCAACGATATTAGTGATGGTATGAGAGGTGCACAAAAACACAGCGATATAGGGGAAGGTATGAGAGGTGCGCGAAAGCCCAGCGATATACGGGATGGTATGAGATGTGCATGAATACACGGCGATAGACGGGAAACAATGAGAGGTGTACGAAAACACAGCGATATAGGGGAAGTTATGAGAGGTGCGTGAAGGCAGAGCGATATAGGGAATGTTATGGGAGGTGCACGAATACACAGCAAAATAGGCGACGTTATGAGATGTGCATGAAAACACAGCGATATAGGGGAAGGTATGAGAGGTGCACGAAAATGCCGCGACACAAGGGAAGGTATAGGAGGTGCGCGAAAACTGGGCAATATGCGGGAAGGAATGAGAGGTGCACGAAAACGCAGTGATATAAGGGAAGGTATAGGAGATGCGCGAAAACAGGGCGATATTGGGGAAGGTATGAGAGGTGCACGAAAACACAGCGATATAGGGGAAGGTATGAGAGGTGCGCGAAGGCACAGCGATATAGGGGATGCTATGGGAGGTGCGCGAAAACACAGTAATATAGGGGACGGTATGAGATGTGCATAAAAACACGGCGATATAGAGGGAGGTATGAAAGGTGAGCGAAAACACAGCGATGTGGTGGAATACATGAGAGGTGCGCGAAAACAGGGCAATATAGTGGAAGCTATGGGATCTGCACGAAAACAGGGCGATATACGGGAAGGTATGAGAGGTGCGCGAAAACACAGCGATATAGGGGACGCAATGGGACGTGCACGAAAACACAGTAATATAGGGGACGGTATGAGATGTGCATAAAAACACGGCGATATAGAGGGAGGTATGAGAGGTGAGCGAAAACACAGCGATGTAGTGGAATACATGAGAGGTGCGCGAAAACAGGGCAATATAGTGGAAGCTGTGGGATGTGCACGAAAACAGGGCGATATAGGGGAAGGTATGAGAGGTGCGCGAAAACACAGCGATATAGGGGACGCAATGGGACGTGCGCGAAAACACAGTGATATAGGGGAAGGTATGAGAGGTGTGCGAGAACACGTCGATATAGGGGAAATTATGAGAGGTGTGCGAAAACACGGCAATACGGGAGAATGTATGAGATGTGCTAGAAAACACAGCGATATAGGGGAAGGTATGAGAGGTACACGAAAACACAGCGATATAGGGCAAGGTATGGGAGGTGCTCGAAAGCAGGGCGATATAGGGGAAGTTATGAGAGGTGCGTGAAAACCCAGCGATATAGGGGACGTTATGAGATGTGAATGAAAACACGGCGATATAGGGGAAGGTATGAGAGGTGTGCGAAGGCACAGCGATATATGGGATGCCATGGGAGTTGTGTGAATACACAGAGATATAGGGGACGTTATGAGATGTGCATGAAAACACGGCGATATTGGGGAAGCCATGAGAGGTGCGCAAAAATACAGCGATATAGGCGACGCTATGGGAGGTGTGTGAAGACAAGGCAACATAGGGGAAGGTTTGAGAGGTGCGCAAAGTCACAGCGATATAGGGGATGCTATGGCAGGTGCGCGAATACACAGCGATATATGGGACGTTAAGAGATGTGCATAAAAACATGGCGATATAGGGGAAGGTATGAGAGGTGTGCAAAAACACAGCGATATAGGAGAAGTTAAGAGAGGTGCGTGAAAACACAGTGATATAGGTGAATGTATGAGAGGAGTGCGAAAACAGGGCGATATAGGGGAAGTTATGAGAGGTGTGTGAAAACCCAGGAATATAGGGGACGTTATGAGATGTGCATGAAAACACGGTGATATAGGGGAAGGTATGAGAGGTGCGTGAAGGCAGAGGGATATAGGGAATGTTATGGGAGGTGCACGAATACACAGCGAAATAGGGGACGTTATGAGATGTGCATGAAAACACAGCGATATAGGGGAAGGTATGAGAGGAGCACGAAAATGCATTGATATAAGGGAAGGTATAGGAGATGCGCGAAAACTGGGCAATATACGGGAAGGTATGAGAAGTGCACGAAAACGCAGCGATATAAGGGAAGGTATAGGAGTTGTGCGAAAACGGGTCAATATACGGGAAGGTATGAGAGGTGCACAAAAACACAGCGATATAGGGGAAGGTATGGGAGGTGCGCGAAAACAGGGCGATATTGGGGAAGGTATGAGAAGTGCGCGAAGGCACAGCGATATAGGGGATGCCACGGGAGGTGCGTGAATACACAGCGATATAGGGGACGTGATGAGATGTGCATGAAAATGCAGCGATATTAGGGAAGGTATGAGAGGTGCACAAAAGCACAGCGATATAGGAGAAGTTATGAAAGGTGTGTGAAAACACAGTGATATAGGGGAAGGTATGAAAGGTGCACGAAAACACAGCGATATAGGGGAAGGAATGGGAGATGTACGAAAACAGGGCGATATAGGGGAAGGTATGAGAGGTGCGCGAAGGCACAGCGATATAGGGGATACTATGGGCGGTGCGTGAATGCACAGCGATATAGGGGACGTGATGAGATGTACATGAAAATGCAACGATATTAGTGATGGTATGAGAGGTGCACAAAAACAAAGCGATATAGGGGAAGGTATGAGAGGTGCGCGAAAGCACAGCGATATACGGGACGGTATGAGATGTGCATGAATACACGGCGATAGACGGGAAACAATGAGAGGTGTGCGAAAACACAGCGATATAGGGGAAGTTATGAGAGGTGCGTGAAAACACAGTGATATAGGGGAAGGTATGAGAGGTGCGTGAAGGCAGAGCGATATAGGGAATGTTATGGGAGGTGCACGAATACACAGCAAAATAGGCGACGTTATGAGATGTGCATGAAAACACAGCGATATAGGGGAAGGTATGAGAGGTGCACGAAAATGCAGCGACACAAGGGAAGGTATAGGAGGTGCGCGAAAACTGGGCAATATGCGGGAAGGTATGAGAGGTGCACGAAAACGCAGTGATATAAGGGAAGGTATAGGAGATGCGCGAAAACAGGGCGATATTGGGGAAGGTATGAGAGGTGCACAAAAACACAGCGATATAGGGGAAGGTATGGGAGGTGCGTGAAAACAGGGCGATATTGGGGAAGGTATGAGAGGTGCGCGAAAGCACAGCGATATAGGGGATGCTATGGGAGGTGCGCGAAAACACAGTAATATAGGAGACGGTATGAGATGTGCATAAAAACACGGCGATATAGGGGGAGGTATGAAAGGTGCGCGAAAACACAGCGATGTAGTGCAATACATGAGAGGTGCGCGAAAACAGGGCAATATAGTGGAAGCTATGGGATCTGCATGAAAACAGGGCGATATACGGGAAGGTATGAGAGGTGCGCGAAAACACAGCGATATAGGGGATGCAATGGGACGTGCGCGAAAACACAGTAATATAGGGGACGGTATGAGATGTGCATAAAAACACGGCGATATAGAGGGAGGTATGAGAGGTGAGCGAAAACACAGCGATGTAGTGGAATACATGAGAGGTGCGCGAAAACAGGGCAATATAGTGGAAGCTGTGGGATGTGCACGAAAACAGGGCGATATAGGGGAAGGTATGAGAGGTGCGCGAAAACACAGCGATATAGGGGACGCAATGGGACGTGCGCGAAAACACAGTGATATAGGTGAAAGTATGAGAGGTGTGCGAGAACACGGCGATATAGGAGAAATTATGAGAGGTGTGCGAAAACACGGCGATACGGGAGAATGTATGAGATGTGTTAGAAAACACAGCAATATAGGGGAAGTATTGAGAAGAGCGAAAACATAGCGATCCAGGGGAAGACATGAGAGGTGCACGAAAACACGGCGATATAGGGGGAAGCTATGAGAGGTGAGCAAAAACACGGCGATAAATTTGAATCTATGGGATGTGCGCGAAAAGACAACGATATAGGGGAAGGTATGAGAGGTGCGCAATGCACAGCGATATAGGGGATGCTATGGGAGGTGCGTGAATACACAGCGATACAAGGGACGTGATGAGATGTGCATGAACATGCAGCGATATTAGGGAAGGTATGAGAGGTGCACAAAAACACAGCGATATGGGAGCAGTTATGAAAGGTGTGTGAAAACACAGTGATATAGGGGAAGGTATGAAAGGTGCACGAAAACACAGCGATATAGGGGAAGGAATGGGAGATGTACGAAAGCAGGGCGATATAGGGGAAGGTATGAGAGGTGCGCGAAGGCACAGCGATATAGGGGATACTATGGGCGGTGCGTGAATGCACAGCGATATAGGGGACGTGATGAGATGTGCATGAAAATGCAACGATATTAGTGATGGTATGAGAGGTGCACAAAAACAGCGATATAGGGGAAGGTATGAGAGGTGCGCGAAAGCACAGCGATATACGGGACGGTATGAGATGTGCATGAATACACGGCGATAGACGGGAAACAATGAGAGGTGTGCGAAAACACAGCGATATAGGGGAAGTTATGAGAGGTGCGTGAAGGCAGAGCGATATAGGGAATGTTATGGGAGGTGCACGAATACACAGCAAAATAGGCGACGTTATGAGATGTGCATGAAAACACAGCGATATAGGGGAAGGTATGAGAGGTGCACGAAAATGCCGCGACACAAGGCAAGGTATAGGAGGTGCGCGAAAACTGGGCAATATGCGGGAAGGAATGAGAGGTGCACGAAAACGCAGTGATATAAGGGAAGGTATAGGAGATGCGCGAAAACAGGGCGATATTGGGGAAGGTATGAGAGGTGCACAAAAACACAGCGATATAGGGGAAGGTATGGGAGGTGCGCGAAAACAGGGCGATATTGGGGAAGGTATGAGAGGTGCGCGAAAGCACAGCGATATAGGGGATGCTATGAGAGGTGCGCGAAAACACAGTAATATAGGGGACGGTATGAGATGTGCATAAAAACACGGCGATATAGAGGGAGGTATGAGAGGTGAGCGAAAACACAGCGATGTAGTGGAATACATGAGAGGTGCGCGAAAACAGGGCAATATAGTGGAAGCTATGGGATCTGCATGAAAACAGGGCGATATACGGGAAGGTATGAGAGGTGCGCGAAAACACAGCGATATAGGGGATGCAATGGGACGTGCGCGAAAACACAGTAATATAGGGGACGGTATGAGATGTGCATAAAAACACGGCGATATAGAGGGAGGTATGAGAGGTGAGCGAAAACACAGCGATGTAGTGGAATACATGAGAGGTGCGCGAAAACAGGGCAATATAGTGGAAGCTGTGGGATGCGCACGAAAACAGGGCGATATAGGGGAAGGTATGAGAGGTGCGCGAAAACACAGCGATATAGGGGACGCAATGGGACGTGCGCGAAAACACAGTGATATAGGTGAAAGTATGAGAGGTGTGCGAGAACACGGCGATATAGGAGAAATTATGAGAGGTGTGCGAAAACACGGCGATACGGGAGAATGTATGAGATGTGTTAGAAAACACAGCAATATAGGGGAAGTATTGAGAAGAGCGAAAACATAGCGATCCAGGGGAAGACATGAGAGGTGCACGAAAACACGGCGATATAGGGGAAGCTATGAGAGGTGAGCAAAAACACGGCGATAAATTTGAATCTATGGGATGTGCGCGAAAAGACAACGATATAGGGGAAGGTATGAGAGGTGCGCAATGCACAGCGATATAGGGGATGCTATGGGAGGTGCGTGAATACACAGCGATACAAGGGACGTGATGAGATGTGCATGAACATGCAGCGATATTAGGGAAGGTATGAGAGGTGCACAAAAACACAGCGATATGGGAGCAGTTATGAAAGGTGTGTGAAAACACAGTGATATAGGGGAAGGTATGAAAGGTGCACGAAAACACAGCGATATAGGGGAAGGAATGGGAGATGTACGAAAACAGGGCGATATAGGGGAAGGTATGAGAGGTGCGCGAAGGCACAGCGATATAGGGGATACTATGGGCGGTGCGTGAATGCACAGCGATATAGGGGACGTGATGAGATGTGCATGAAAATGCAACGATATTAGTGATGGTATGAGAGGTGCACAAAAACAGCGATATAGGGGAAGGTATGAGAGGTGCGCGAAAGCACAGCGATATACGGGACGGTATGAGATGTGCATGAATACACGGCGATAGACGGGAAACAATGAGAGGTGTGCGAAAACACAGCGATATAGGGGAAGTTATGAGAGGTGCGTGAAGGCAGAGCGATATAGGGAATGTTATGGGAGGTGCACGAATACACAGCAAAATAGGCGACGTTATGAGATGTGCATGAAAACACAGCGATATAGGGGAAGGTATGAGAGGTGCACGAAAATGCCGCGACACAAGGCAAGGTATAGGAGGTGCGCGAAAACTGGGCAATATGCGGGAAGGAATGAGAGGTGCACGAAAACGCAGTGATATAAGGGAAGGTATAGGAGATGCGCGAAAACAGGGCGATATTGGGGAAGGTATGAGAGGTGCACAAAAACACAGCGATATAGGGGAAGGTATGGGAGGTGCGCGAAAACAGGGCGATATTGGGGAAGGTATGAGAGGTGCGCGAAAGCACAGCGATATAGGGGATGCTATGAGAGGTGCGCGAAAACACAGTAATATAGGGGACGGTATGAGATGTGCATAAAAACACGGTGATATAGAGGGAGGTATGAGAGGTGAGCGAAAACACAGCGATGTAGTGGAATACATGAGAGGTGCGCGAAAACAGGGCAATATAGTGGAAGCTATGGGATCTGCATGAAAACGGCGATATACGGGAAGGTATGAGAGGTGCGCGAAAACACAGCGATATAGGGGATGCAATGGGACGTGCGCGAAAACACAGTAATATAGGGGACGGTATGAGATGTGCATAAAAACACGGCGATATAGAGGGAGGTATGAGAGGTGAGCGAAAACACAGCGATGTAGTGGAATACATGAGAGGTGCGCGAAAACAGGGCAATATAGTGGAAGCTGTGGGATGTGCACGAAAACAGGGCGATATAGGGGAAGGTATGAGAGGTGCGCGAAAACACAGCGATATAGGGGACGCAATGGGACGTGCGCGAAAACACAGTGATATAGGGGAAGGTATGAGAGGTGTGCGAGAACACGTCGATATAGGGGAAATTATGAGAGGTGTGCGAAAACACGGCAATACGGGAGAATGTATGAGATGTGCTAGAAAACACAGCGATATAGGGGGAGGTATGAGAGGTACACGAAAACACAGCGATATAGGGCAAGGTATGGGAGGTGCTCGAAAGCAGGGCGATATAGGGGAAGTTATGAGAGGTGCGTGAAAACCCAGCGATATAGGGGACGTTATGAGATGTGCATGAAAACACGGCGATATAGGGGAAGGTATGAGAGGTGTGCGAAGGCACAGCGATATAAGGGATGCCATGGGAGTTGTGTGAATACACAGAGATATAGGGGACGTTATGAGATGTGCATGAAAACACGGCGATATTGGGGAAGCCATGAGAGGTGCGCAAAAATACAGCGATATAGGCGACGCTATGGGAGGTGTGTGAAGACAAGGCAACATAGGGGAAGGTTTGAGAGGTGCGCGAAGT
The DNA here is from genome assembly GCF_030028105.1 of Mobula birostris. Taxonomy (NCBI): domain Eukaryota; kingdom Metazoa; phylum Chordata; class Chondrichthyes; order Myliobatiformes; family Myliobatidae; genus Mobula; species Mobula birostris. Next base: position 28,149 of record NW_027276526.1, on the reverse strand, counting down.
CACAGCGATATAGGGGATGCTATGGCAGGTGCGCGAATACACAGCGATATATGGGACGTTAAGAGATGTGCATGAAAACACGGCGATATTGGGGAAGCCATGAGTGGTGCGCAAAAATACAGCGATATAGGAGAAATTATGAGAGGTGCGTGGAAACACAGCGATATAGTGGAAGGTAGGAGAGGTGGACGAAAACACAGCGATATTGGGGAAAGTATCGGAGGTGCGCGAAAACAGGGTGATATAGGGGAAGTTATGAGACATGCGCGAAGGCACAGCAATACAGGGGATGCTATGAGAGGTGCGCGAAAACACCGTGATATAGGGGAAGACATGAGAGGTGCGCAAAAACAGGGCAATATAGTGGAACCTATGGGATGTGCACGAAAACAGGACGATATAGGGGAAGGTATGAGAGGTGCACAAAAACACAGCGATATAGGGGATGCAATGGGACGTGCGCAAAAACACAAATATATAGGGGAAGGTATGAGAGGTGTGCGAGAATTCGGCGATATAGGGGAAATTATGAGAGGTGTGCGAAAACACGGCGATGAGGGAGAATGTATCAGAGGTGCGAGAAAACACAGCGCTATAGGGGAAGTATTGAGAGGAGCGAAAACATAGCGATCTAGGTGAAGACATGAGAGGTGCGCGAAAACACAGCGATATAGGGGAAGCTATGAGAGGTGAGTAAAAACACGGCGATACAGGGGAAGCTATGAGAGGTGAGCAATTACACAGCGATAAAGATGAATCTATGGGATGTGCGCGAAAAGACAGTGATATAGGGGAAGCTATGAGAGGTGCGCGAAAACACAGCGATATAGGGGACGTGATGAGACGTGCATGAAAATGCAACTATATTAGTGAAGGTATGAGAGGAGCACGAAAACACAGCGATATAGGGGAAGGTATGAGAGGTGCACGAAAACAGCGATATAGGTGAAGGAATGGGAGGTGCGCGAAAACAGGGCGATATAGGTGAAGGAATGGGAGGTGCACGAAAACAGGGCGATATAGATGAAGTTATGAGAGGTATGCGAAGGCACAGCAATATAGGGGATGCTATGGAATGTGCGCGAAAACACAGTGATATAGGGGAAGACAGGAGAGGTGCCCAAAAAACACGACGATATAAGGGAATCAATGAGAGGTGAGCAAAAACACGGCGATACAGGGGAAGCTATGAGAGGTGAGCGATAACACAGCGATAAAGGTGAATCTATGGGATGTGCGCAAAAAGACAGCGATATAGGGGAAGCTATGAGAGGTGCGCAAGGCACAGCGATATAGGGGATACTATGGGATGTGCGTGAATACACAGCGATATGGGGACGTGATGAGATGTGCATGAAAACGCAACGGTATTAGGGAAGGTATGAGAGGTGCACAAAAGCACAGCGATATACTAGAAGTTATGAGAGCTGTGCGAAAACACAGCGATATAGGGGAAGGTATGGGAGGCGCACAAATACACAGCGATATAGGGGACATTATAAGATGTGCATAAAATCACGGCGATATAGGTGAAGTTATGAGAGGTGCGCAAAAATACAGAAATATAGGAGAAGTTATGAGAGGTGCGTGAAAAAACAACGATATAGGGGTAGGTATGAGAGGTACAACGAAAACGCAGCGATTTAAGGGAAGGTATAGGAGGTGCGCGAAAACAGGGCAATATGGGGAAGTTATGAGAGGTGCATGAACACGCAGCGATTTAAGGGAAGGTATAGGAGGTGCGCGAAAACAGGGCAATATGGGGAAGTTATGAGAGGTGCATGAACACGCAGCGATATAAGGGAAGGTATAGGAGGTGCGCGAAAACAGGGTGATATAGGGGAAGGTATGAGAGGTGCACGAAGGCACAGCGATATAGGGGATGCTATGGGAGGTGCGCAAAGGCACAGCGATATAGGGGATGCTATGGGAGGTGCGCGAATACACTGCGATATAGGGGACGTTATGAGATGCGCATAACAACACAGCGATATGGGGGAAGTTATGAGAGGCGCGCAAAAACACGGCGATACAGGGGAAGCTATGAGAGGTGAGCAATAACACAGCGATAAAGGTGAATCTATGTGATGTGCGCGAAAAGACAGCGATATAGGGGAAGGTATGAGAGGTGTGCAAGGCACAGCGATATGGGGGAGGTATGAGAGGTGCACGAAAACACAGCGATATAGGGGAAGGTATGGAAGGTGCTCGAAAACTGGGTGATATAGATGAAGTTATGAGAGGTATGTGAAGGCACAGCTATATAGGGGATGCTATGGAAGGTGCGCGAAAACACATTGATATAGTGGAAGACAGGAGAGGTGTGCGAAAACACGGTGATATAGGGGAAGCTATGAGAGGTGAGCAAAAACACGGCGATACAGGGGAAGATATGAGAGGTGAGCAATAACACAGCGATAAAGGTGAATCTATGGGATGTGCGTGAAAAGACATCGATATAAGGAAAGGTATGAGTGGTGCGCAAGGCACAGCGATATAGGGGAAGCTATGAGAGGTGCGCAAGGCACAGCGATATAGGGGATACTATGGGATGTGCGTGAATGCACAGCGATATGGGGACGTGATGAGATGTGCATGAAAACGCAACGGTATTAGGGAAGGGTTGAGAAGTGCACAAAAGCACAACGATATAGGAGAAGTTATGAGAGCTGTGCGAAAACACAGCGATATAGGGGAAGGTGTGAAAGGTGCACGAAAACACAGCGATATAGGGGAAGGTATGAGATGTGCATAAAAACATGGCGATATTGGGGGAGGTATGAGAGGTGCGCGTAAACACGGCGATATAGGGGAAAGTATGAGAGGTGCGCGAAAACTTGGCGTTACAGGGGAATGCATCAGAGGTGCCAGAAAACACAGCGATGTAGTGGAAGACATGAGAGGTGCACGAAAACAGGGCAATATAGTGGAAGCTATGCGATGTGCACGAAAACAGGGCGATATAGGGTAAGGTATGAGAGGTGTGCGAGAACACGGCGATATAGGGGAAATTATGAGAGGTGTGCCAAAACACAGCGATACGGGAGAATGTATCAGATGTGCGAGAAAACACAGCGATATAGGGGAAGTATTGGGAGGAGCGAAAACATAGCGATCTATGTGAAGACATGAGAGGTGAACAAAAACACGGCGATATAGGGGAAGCTATGAGAGGTGAGCAAAAACACGGCGATACAGGGGAAGCTATGAGAGGTGAGCAAGAACACAGCGATAAAGGTGAATCTATGGGATGTGAGCGAAAAGACAGAGATATAGTGGAAGCTATGAGAGGTGCACAAGGCACTGCGATATAGGGGATGCTATGGGAGGTGCGTGAATACACAGCGATATAGCGGACGTGATGAGATGTGCATGAAAACGCAGTGTTATTAGGGAAGGTATGAGAGGTGCACAAAAACACAGCGATATAGGAGAAGTTATGAGAAGTGTGTGAAAACACAGTGATAGAAGGGAATGTATAGGAGGTGCGTGAAAACTGGGCGATATAAGGGAAGGTATGAGAGGTGCACGATGGCACAGCGATATAGGGGATGCTATGGGAGGTGCGCGAAATCACAGTAATATAGTGGACGGTATGAGATGTGCATAAAAACACGGCGATATATGGGGAGGTATGAGAGTTGCCCGAAAACACGGCGAAATAGGGGAAAGTATGAGAGGTACGCGAAAACTTGGCGTTACAGGGGAATGCATCAGAGGTGCCAGAAAACACAGCGATGTAGTGGAATACATGAGAGGTGCGCGAAAACAGGGCAATATAGTGGAAACTATGGGATGTACACGAAAACAGGACGATATAGGTGAAGACATGAGAGGTGCGCGAAAACACAGCGATATAGGGGAAGCTATGAGAGGTGAGTAAAAACACGGCGATACAGGGGAAGCTATGAGAGGTGAGCAATTACACAGCGATAAAGGTGAATCTATGGGATGTGCGCGAAAAGACAGCGATATAGGGGAAGCTATGAGAGGTGCGCAAGGCACAGCGATATAGGGGAAGCTATGAGAGGTCCGCAAGGCACAGCGATATAGGGGATACTATGGGATGTGCGTGAATACACAGCGATATGGGGACGTGATGAGATGTGCATGAAAACGCAACGGTATTAGGGAGGGGTTGAGAAGTGCACAAAAGCACAATGATATAGGAGAAGTTATGAGAGCTGTGCGAAAACACGGCGATATAGGGGAAGGTATGAAAGGTGCACGAAAACACAGCGATATAGGGGAAGGTATGAGATGTGCATAAAAACATGGCGATATTGGGGGAGGTATGAGAGGTGCGCGTAAACACGGCGATATAGGGGAAAGTATGAGAGGTGCGCGAAAACTTGGCGTTACAGGGGAATGCATCAGAGGTGCCAGAAAACACAGCGATGTAGTGGAAGACATGAGAGGTGCGCGAAAACAGGGCAATAAAGTGGAAGGTATGGGATGTGCACGAAAACAGGGCGATATAGGGGAAGGTATGAGAGGTGCGCAATGCACAGCGATATAGGGGATGCTATGGGAGGAGGGCGAATACACAGCGATATAGGGGACGTGATGAGATGTGCATGAAAACTCAGCGATATTAGGGAAGGTATGAGATGTGCACAAAAACACAGTGATATAGGAGAAGTTATGAGAGGTGTGTGAAAACACAGCGATACAAGGGTAGGTATGAAAGGTACACGAAAACACAGCGATATAGGAGAATTTATGAGAAGTGTGTGAAAACACGGCGATATAGGGGAAGGTATGAAAGGTGCACGAAAACACAGCGATATAGGGGAAGGTATGAGATGTGCATAAAAACATGGCGATATTGGGGGAGGTATGAGAGGTGCGCGTAAACACGGCGATATAGGGGAAAGTATGAGAGGTGCGCGAAAACTTGGCGTTACAGGGGAATGCATCAGAGGTGCCAGAAAACACAGCGATGTAGTGGAAGACATGAGAGGTGCGCGAAAACAGGGCAATAAAGTGGAAGGTATGGGATGTGCACGAAAACAGGGCGATATAGGGGAAGGTATGAGAGGTGCGCAATGCACAGCGATATAGGGGATGCTATGGGAGGAGGGCGAATACACAGCGATATAGGGGACGTGATGAGATGTGCATGAAAACTCAGCGATATTAGGGAAGGTATGAGATGTGCACAAAAACACAGTGATATAGGAGAAGTTATGAGAGGTGTGTGAAAACACAGCGATACAAGGGTAGGTATGAAAGGTACACGAAAACACAGCGATATAGGAGAATTTATGAGAAGTGTGTGAAAACACAGCGATAGAGGGGAAGGTATGACAGGTGCACGAAAACACAGTGATATAGGGGATGCTATGGGAGGTGCGCAAAAACACAGCGATATAGGAGACGGTATGAGATGTGCATAAAAACATGGCGATATAGGGGGAGGTATGAGAGGTGCGCGTAAACACGGCGATATAGGGGAAAGTATGAGAGGTGCGCGAAAACTTGGCGTTACAGGGGAATGCATCAGAGGTGCCAGAAAACACAGCGATGTAGTGGAAGCCATGAGAGGTGCGCGAAAACAGGGCAATATAGTGGAAGGTATGGGATGTGCACGAAAACAGGGCGATATAGGGGAAGGTATGAGAGGTGCGCAATGCACAGCGATATAGGGGATGCTATGGGAGGAGGGCGAATACACAGCGATATAGGGGACGTGATGAGATGTGCATGAAAACTCAGCGATATTAGGGAAGGTATGAGATGTGCACAAAAACACAGTGATATAGGAGAAGTTATGAGAGGTGTGTGAAAACACAGCGATACAAGGGTAGGTATGAAAGGTACACGAAAACACAGCGATATAGGAGAATTTATGAGAAGTGTGTGAAAACACAGCGATAGAGGGGAAGGTATGACAGGTGCACGAAAACACAGTGATATAGGGGATGCTATGGGAGGTGCGCAAAAACACAGCGATATAGGAGACGGTATGAGATGTGCATAAAAACATGGCGATATAGGGGGAGGTATGAGAGGTGCGCGTAAACACGGCGATATAGGGGAAAGTATGAGAGGTGCGCGAAAACTTGGCGTTACAGGGGAATGCATCAGAGGTGCCAGAAAACACAGCGATGTAGTGGAAGCCATGAGAGGTGCGCGAAAACAGGGCAATATAGTGGAAGGTGTGGGATGTGCGCGAAAACACGGCGATATTGGGGAAGCCATGAGAGGTGTGCGAAAATACAGCGATATAGGGGACGGTATGGGAGGTGTGCGAAAACAGGGCGACATAGGGGAAGGTTTGAGAGGTGCGCGAAGGCACCGCGATATAGGGGATGCTATGGCAGGTGCGCGAATACACATCGATATATGGGACGTTAAGAGATGTGCATTAAAACACGGCGATATTGGGGAAGCCATGAGAGGTGTGCAAAAATATGGCGATATAGGAGAAATTATGAGAGGTGCGTGAAAACACAGCGATATAGAGGGAGGCATGTGAGGTGAATGAAAACACAGCGATATAGTGGAAGGTAGGGAAGGTGCGCGAAAACAGGGCGATATAGGGGAAGGTATGAGAGGTGCGCGAAGGCACAGCGATATAGGGGACGTTATGAGATGTGCATGAAAACACGGCAATATAGGGGAAGGTATAAGAACTGCGCAAAAATAAAGCGAATTAGGAGAAGTTATGAGTGGTGCACGAAAACACCGTGATATAGGGGAAGACATGAGAGGTGCGCAAAAACAGTGCAATATAGTGGAACCTATGGGATGTGCGCGAAACCACGGCGATACAGGGGAATGTATCAGAGGTGTGAGAAAACACAGCGATATAGGGGACGCTATGGGACATGCGCAAAAAACAGTGATACAGGGGAAGGTATGAGAGGTGTGCGAGAACACGGCGATATAGGGGAAATTGTAAGAGGTGCGCGAAAACATGGCAATACAGGAGAATGTATCAGAGGTGCGAGAAAACACAGCGATATAGGGGAAGTAATGATTGGAGCGAAAACATAGCGATATACGTGAAGACTTGCGAGATGCGCGAAAACACGGCGATATAGGGTAAGCTATGAGAGGTGAGCAATAACACAGCGAACAAGGTGAAACTATGGGATGTGCGCGAAAACAGCGATGTAGGCGAATCTATGGGAGGTGCGCCAAAACACAGCGATATAGGGGACGGTATGAGATGTGCATGAATACACAGCGATATTGGGGAAGCCATGAGAGGTGCCTGAAAACAGAGCGATATAGGGGAAGGTATGAGAGGTGTGCAAAAACACAGCGATATAGGATTAGTTAAGAGAGGTGCGTGAAAACACAGCAATATAGGGGAATGTATGAGAGGAGCACGAAAACACAGCGATATCGGGGAAGGTATGGGAGGTGCGCGAAAACAGGGCGATATATGGGAATGCATGAGAGATGCGCGAAGGCACAGTGATATAGGGGATGGTATGGGAGGTGCGGAAAAACAGAGCGATATAGGGGACGTTATGAGATGTGCATGAAAACACATCAATATATGGAAAGGTATGAGATGTGCGCAAAAATACATCTATATAGGGGAAGGTATGAGAGGTGCGCGAAAACAGCGATGTAGGCGAAGCTATGGAAGGTGCCCGAAAGCACAGCGATATAGGGGAAGGTATGAGATGTGCATGAATACACGGCGATAGTCGGGAAGCCATGAGAGGTGTGCGAAAACACAACGATATAGGGGAAGGTATGAAAGCTGCATGAAAACACAGTTATATAGGGGAAGGTATGAGAGGAGCGCAAAAACAGGGCGATAGAGGGGAGGTTATAAGAGGTGCGTGAAAACACGATGATATTGGGGAAGGTATGAGAGGTGTGCAAAAACACAGCGATATACGGGAATGCATGAGAGGTGCACGAAAACAGCGATATAGGTGAAGGAATGGGAGGTGCGTGAAAACGGCGATATTTGGGAAGGTATGAGAGGTGCGCGAAAGCACAGCGATATAAGGGAAGCTATGGGAGGTGCACGAATATACAGCGATATAGAGGACGTTATGAGATGTGCATAACAAACACGGGCGATATAGGGGAAGCTATGAGAGGTGAGCAATAACACAACGATAAAGGTGAATCTATAGGATGTGAGCGAAAAGACAGCGATATAGGGGAAGGTATGAGAGGTCCGCAAGGCACAGCGATATAGGGGGGAGGTATGAGAGGTGCACGAAAACACAGCGATATAGGGGACGTGATGAGATGTGCATGAAAACGGCAGTGATATTAGGGAAGGTATGAGAGGTGCCCAAAAAACACAGCGATATAGGGGGAAATTATGAGAGGTGTGTGAAAACACAGCGATATAAGGGAAGGTATGAAAGGTGCATGAAAACACAGCGATATAGGAGAAGTTATGAGAAGTGTGTGAAAACACAGCGATATAGGGGAAGGTATGACAGGTGCACGAAAACACAGCGATATAGGGGAAGGAATCGGAGGTGCGCGAAAACAGGGCGATATAGGGGAAGGTATGAGAGTTGTGCGAAGGCACAGCAATATAGAGGATGCTATGGGAGGTGCACGAAAACACAGTGATATAGGGGAAGACATGAGAGGTGCCTGAAAACACAGCGATTTAGGGAACGTTATTGGACGTGCGCGAAAACACAGTGATATAGGGGAAGATATGAGAGGTGTGCGAGAACAGGGCGATATAGGTGAAATTATGAGAGGTGTGCGAAAACACGTTGATACAGGGAACTGTATCAGAAGTGCGAGAACACAGAGCGATATAGGGGGAAGTAATGAGAGGAGCAGAAACACAGCGATATAGGTGAAAACATGAGAGGTGCGCGAAAACACGGTGATATAGGGGAAGCTATGAGAGGTAAGCAAGAACACAGCGATAAAGGTGAAGTTATGGGATGTGCGCAAAAACAGGGCGATATATGGGAAGGTATGAGAGGTGCGCAAAAACACACAGCGATGTAGGCGAAGCCATGGGAGGTGCGTGGTAAACCAGGGCGATATAGGGGAAGGTATGAGCTGTGCGCGAAGGCACAGCGATATAGGGGATGCTATGCGAGGTGCGTGAATACACAGATTTATAGGGGGACGTTATGAGATGTGCATGAAAAACACGGCGGTATTGGGGAAGCCATGAGAGGGGTGCGAAAATACAGCGATATAGGGGACGGTATGAGAGGAGCGCGAAAACAGGGCGATATAGGGGAAGTTATGAGAGGTGTGTGAAAACCCAGCGACATTGGGGACGTTATGAGATGTGCATGAAAACATGGTGATATTGGGGAAGGTATGAGCAGTGTGCAAAAAACACAGCGATATACGGGAATGCATGAGAGGTGCGCGAAGGATCAGTGAAATAGGGGATGGTATGGGGAGGTGCGCAAATACACAGCATTATAGGGCACGTTATGAGATGTGCGCAAAAATACATTGATATAGGGGAAGGTATGAGAGGTGCGCGAAAACAGCAATGTAGGCAAAGCTATTGGAGGGTGCGCGAAAACAGGGGCGATATACGGGAATACATGAGAGGTGCGCAAAGGCACAGTGATATAGGTGATGGTATGGGAGTTGCGCAAATACCCAGCGATATAGGGGTACGCTATGAGATGTGCCTGAAAACACATCAATATAGGGGGAAGGTATGAGATGTGCGCAAAAATACATCGATATAGGGGAAGGTATGAGAGGTGCGCGAAAAAAGAGATGTAGGCGAAGCTATGGGAGGTGCGCGAAAGCATAGCGATATAGGGGAAGGTAGGAGATGTGCATGAATACGCAGCGATAGTCGGGAACCCATGAGAGTTTTGCGAAAACACAGCGATATAGGGGGAAGGTATGAGAGCTGCGTGAAAACACAGTGATATAGGGGAAGATATGAGAGGAGCGCGAAAACAGGGCGATATAGGGGAAGTTATGAGAGGTGCGTGAAAACCCAGCGACATTGGGGACGTTATGAGATGTGCACCAAAACAGGGCGATATAGGGGAAGCTATGAGAGGTTCGCAAGGCACAGCGGTATAAGGGATGCTATGGGAGGTGCGTGAATACACAGAGATATAGGGAACATATGATGAGATGTGCATGAAAACGCAGTGATATTAGGGAAGGTATGAGAGGTGCACAAAAACACAGCGATATAGGAGAAGTTATGAGAGGTGTGCGAAAACACAGCGATATAGGGGAAGATATGAAAGGTGCACGAAAACGCAGTGATATAAGGGAAGGTATAGGAGATGCGCGAAAACAGGGCGATACAGGGGAAGGTATGAGAGGTGCACGAAGGCACAGCGATATAGGGGATGCTATGGGAGGTGCGCAAAAACACAGCGATATAGGAGACGGTATGAGATGTGCATAAAAACATGGCGATATAGGGGCAGGTATGAGAGGGTGCGCGTAAACACGGCGATATAGGGGAAAGTATGAGAGGTGCGCGAAAACTTGGTGTTATAGGGGAATGAATCGGAGGTGCCAGAAAACACAGCGATGTAGTGGAAGACATGAGAGGTGCGTGAAAATAGGGCAATATAATGGAAGGTATAGGATGTGCGCGAAAACAGGGCGATATAGGGGAAGGTATGAGAGGTGCGCGAAGGCACAGCGATATAGGGGATGCTATGGGAGGTGCGCGAATACACAGTGATATAGGTGACGTTATGAGATGTGCATAAAAACATGGCAATATAGGGGAAGTTATGAGAGGTGCGCAAAAATACAGCAATACAGGGGAAGTTATGAGAGGTGCGTGAAAACACAGCGATATAAGGGGACGAATGAGAGGTACACGAAGACACAGCGATATAGGGGAAGGTATGGGAGCTGCTCGAAAACAGGGCGATATAGGGAAAGGTATGATAAGTGTGCAAAACACAGCAATATAGGGGATGGTATGGGAGATGCACGAAAACACAGTGATATAGGGGAAGACATGAGAGGTGCGTGAAAACTGAGCGATATAGGGGACGCTATTGGATGTGCGCGAAAACACAGTGATATAGGGGAAGATATGAGAGGTGTGCAAGAACACGGCGATATAGGTGAAATTACGAGAGGTGCGTGAAAACACGTTGATACAGGGAACTGTATCAGAAGTGCGAGAACACAGAGCGATATAGGGGAAGTAATGAGAGGAGCGGTAACACAGCGATATAGGTGAAGAAATGAGAGTTGCGCGAAAACACGGCGATATAGGGGAAGATATGAGAGGTGCGCAAAAACGCAGCGATGTAGGCGAAGCCATGGGTGGTGCACGGGAAACAGGGTGATATAGGGGAATGTATGAGAGGTGCGCGAAGGTGCAGCGATATAGGGGATGCTATGGCAGTTGCGCGAATACACAGCGATATATGGGACGTTAAGAGATGTGCATGAAAATGCTGCGATATTGGGGAAGCCATGAGAGGTGAGCAAAAACAGGGCAATATACTGGAACCTATGGGATGTGCGCGAAACCACGACGATACAGGGGAATGTATCAGAAGGGCGAGAAAACACAGCGATATAGGGGACGCTATGGGACATGCGCAAAAAAACAGTGATATTGGGGAACATATGAGAGGTGTGCGAAAACAGGGCGATATAGGTGAAATTATGAGAGGTGCGCGAAAACACGTTGATACAGGGAACTGTATCAGAAGTGCAAGAACACAGAGTGATATAGGGGAAGTAATGAGAGGAGCGGAAACACAGCGATATAGGTGAAGACATGAGAGGTGCGCGAAAACACGGCGATATAGGGGAAGCTATGAGAGGTAAGCAATAACACAGTGATAAAGGTGAAGTTATGGGATGTGCGCAAAAACAGGGCGATATAGGGGAAAGTATGAGAGGTGCACAAAAACACAGCGATGTAGGGGATGCTATGGGAGGTGCGTGAATACGCAGAGATATAGGAGACTTTATGAGATGTGCATGAAAACACGGCGATATTGGGGAAGCCATGAGAGGTGTGCGAAAATACAGCGATATAGGGGACGGTATGGGAGGTGTGCGAAAACAGGGCGACATAGGGGAAGGTTTGAGAGGTGCGCGAAGGCACCGCGATATAGGGGATGCTATGGCAGGTGCGCGAATGCACATCGATATATGGGACGTTAAGAGATGTGCATTAAAACACGGCGATATTGGGGAAGCCATGAGAGGTGTGCAAAAATATGGCGATATAGGAGAAATTATGAGAGGTGCGTGAAAACACAGCGATATAGAGGGAGGTATGAGAGGTGCATGAAAACACAGCGATATAGTGGAAGGTAGGGAAGGTGCGCGAAAACAGGGCGATATAGGGGAAGGTATGAGAGGTGCGCGAAGGCACAGCAATACAAGGGATGCTATGGGAGGTGCGCGAATACACAGCGATATAGGGGACGTTATGAGATGTGCATGAAAACACGGCAATATAGGGGAAGGTATAAGAACTGCGCAAAAATACAGCGAATTAGGAGAAGTTATGAGTGGTGCGTGAAAACACAGCGATATTGGGGAAGGTATGGGAGGTTCGTGAAAACAGGGCGATATAGGGGAAGTTATGAGAGGTGCGCAAAAACAGGGCAATATAGTGGAACCTATGGGATGTGCGCGAAACCACGGCGATACAGGGGAATGTATCAGAGGTGTGAGAAAACACAGCGATATAGGGGACGCTATGGGACATGCGCAAAAAAACAGTGATACAGGGGAAGGTATGAGAGGTGTGCGAGAACACGGCGATATAGGGGAAATTGTAAGAGGTGCGCGAAAACATGGCAATACAGGAGAATGTATCAGAGGTGCGAGAAAACACAGCGATATAGGGGAAGTAATGATTGGAGCGAAAACATAGCGATATACGTGAAGACTTGCGAGATGCGCGAAAACACGGCGATATAGGGTAAGCTATGAGAGGTGAGCAATAACACAGCGATCAAGGTGAAACTATGGGATGTGCGCGAAAACAGCGATGTAGGCGAATCTATGGGAGGTGCGCCAAAACACAGCGATATAGGGGACGGTATGAGATGTGCATGAATACACAGCGATATTGGGGAAGCCATGAGAGGTGCCTGAAAACAGAGCGATATAGGGGAAGGTATGAGAGGTGTGCAAAAACACAGCGATATAGGATTAGTTAAGAGAGGTGCGTGAAAACACAGCAATATAGGGGAATGTATGAGAGGAGCACGAAAACACAGCGATATCGGGGAAGGTATGGGAGGTGCACGAAAACAGGGCGATATATGGGAATGCATGAGAGATGCGCGAAGGCACAGTGATATAGGGGAAGGTATGAGAGGTGCGCGAAAACAGCGATGTAGGCGAAGCTATGGGAGGTGCCCGAAAGCACAGCGATATAGGGCAAGGTATGAGATGTGCATGAATACACGGCGATAGTCGGGAAGCCATGAGAGGTGTGCGAAAACACAGCGATATAGGGGAAGGTATGAGAGCTGCGTGAAAACACAGTTATATAGGGGAAGGTATGAGGGGAGCGCGAAAACAGGGCGATAGAGGGGAGGTTATAAGAGGTGCGTGAAAACACGGTGATATTGGGGAAGGTATGAGAGGTGTGCAAAAACACAGCGGTATACGGGAATGCATGAGAGGTGCACGAAAACAGCGATATAGGTGAAGGAATGGGAGGTGCGTGAAAACGGCGATATTTGGGAAGGTATGAGAGGTGCGCGAAAGCACAGCGATATAAGGGAAGCTATGGGAGGTGCGCGAATATACAGCGATATAGAGGACGTTATGAGATGTGCATAACAACACGGCGATATAGGGGAAGCTATGAGAGGTGAGCAATAACACAACGATAAAGGTGAATCTATAGGATGTGAGCGAAAAGACAGCGATATAGGGGAAGGTATGAGAGGTCCGCAAGGCACAGCGATATAGGGGGAGGTATGAGAGGTGCACGAAAACACAGCGATATAGGGGACGTGATGAGATGTGCATGAAAACGCAGTGATATTAGGGAAGGTATGAGAGGTGCCCAAAAACACAGCGATATAGGGGAAATTATGAGAGGTGTGTGAAAACACAGCGATATAAGGGAAGGTATGAAAGGTGCATGAAAACACAGCGATATAGGAGAAGTTATGAGAAGTGTGTGAAAACACAGCGATATAGGGGAAGGTATGACAGGTGCACGAAAACACAGCGATATAGGGGAAGGAATCGGAGGTGCGCGAAAACAGGGCGATATAGGGGAAGGTATGAGAGGTGCGCGAAGGCACAGCGATATATGGGATGCTATGGGAGGTGCACGAATACACAGCGATATAGGGGACATTATGAGATGTGCATGAAAACGCAGTGATATTAGGGAAGGTATGAGAGGTGCACAAAAACACAGCGATATAGGGGAAATTATGAGAGGTGTGTGAAAACACAGCGATATAGGGGGGAGGTATGAGAGGTGCATGAAAACACAGTGATTTAGGGAAAGGTATGGAAGGTGCGCGAAAACAGGGCGATATAGGGGAAGGTATGAGAGGTGCACGAAGGCACAGCAATATAAGGGATACTATGGGATGTGCGCGAATACACAGCGATATAGGGGACGTTATGAGATGTGCATGAAAACACGGCAATATAGGGGAAGGTATAAGAGCTGCGCAAAAATACAGTGATATAGGAGAAATTATGAGAGGTGCGTGAAAACACAGCGATATAAGGTAAGGTATGAGAGGTGCACGAAAACACAGCGATATTGGGGAAGGTATGGGAGGTGCGCGAAATCAGGGCGCTATAGGGGAAGTTATGAGAGGTGCGCGAAGGCACAGCGATATAGGGGATGCTATGAGAGGTGCGCGAAAACACCGTGATATAGGGGATGACATGAGAGGTGCGCAAAAACAGGGCAATATAGTGGAACCTGTGGGATGTGCGCCAAACCACGGCGAAACAGGGGAATGTATCAGAGGTGCGAGAAAACACAGCGATACAGGGGGAATTAATGATAGGAGCGAAAACATAGCGATATAGGTGAAGACATGCGAGGTGCGCGAAAACACGGCGATATAGGGTAAGCTATGAGAGGTGAGCAATAACACAGTGATCAAGGTGAAGCTATGGGATGTGCGCGAAAACAGCGATGTAGGTGAACTGTGGGAGGTGCGCCAAAAACACAGCGATATAGGGGACGGTATGAGATGTGCATGAATACACGGCGATTTTGGGGAAGCCATGAGAGGTGCCTGAACACACAGCGATATAGGGGAAGGTATGAGAGGTGTGCAAAAAACACAGCGATATAGGGGAAGTTAAAGAGGTGCGTGAAAACACAGCGATATAGGGGAAGGTATGAGAGGTTCATGAAGGCACAGCGATATAGGGGATGCAATGGGAGGTGCGCGAAAACACAACGATATAGGAGACGGTATGAGATGTGCATAAAAAACATGGCGATTTAGGGGGAGGTATGAGAGGTGCGCGAGAACACGGCGAAATAGCGGAAATTATGAGAGGTGTGCGAGAACACGGCGATACGGGAGAATGTATCAGATGTGCGAGAAAACACAGAGATATAGGGGAAGTATTGAGAGGATCAAATACATAGCGATCTAGGTGAAGTCATGAGAGGTGAGCAAAAACAACCGGCGATACAGGAGAAGCTATGAGAGGTGAGCAATAACACAGCGATAAAGGTGAATTTATGGGATGTGCGCGAAAAGACAGCGATATGGGGAAGCTATGAGAGGTTCGCAAGGCACAGCGGTATAGGGGATGCTATGGGAGGTGCGTGAATACACAGCGATATAGTGGACGTGATAAGATGTGCATGAAAACGCAGTGATATTAGGGGAAGGTATGAGAGGTGCACAAAAACACAGCGATATCGGAGAAGTTATGAGAGGTGTGCGAAAACACAGCGATATAGCGGAAGGTATGAGATGTGCATGAAAACATGGCAATATAGGGAAAGGTATAAGAGCTGCACAAAAATACAGTGATATAGGAGAAGTTATGAGAGGTGCGTAAAAACACAGCGAGATAAGGGAAGGTATGGGAGGTGCACGAAAACACACAGCGATATTGGGGAAGGTATGGGAGGTGCGCGAAAACAGGGCGATATAGGGGGAAGTTATGAGAGGTGTGCGAAGGCACAGTGATATAGGGGATGCTATGAGAGGTGCGCGAAACCACCGTGATATAGGGGAAGACATGAGAGGTGCGCAAAAACAGGGCAATATACTGGAACCTATGGGATGTGCGCGAAACCACGACGATACAGGGGGAATGTATCAGAGGGGCGAGAAAACTCAGCGATATAGGGGACGCTATGGGACAAGCGCAAAAAAACAGTGATATAGGGGAAGATATGAGAGGTGCGCGAAAACATGTTGATACAGGGAACCGTATCAGAAGTGCGAGAAGACAGAGTAATATAGGGGAAGTAATGAGAGGTGCAGAAACACAGCGATATAGGTGAAGTCATGAGAGGTGCGCGAAAACACGGCGATATAGGGGAAGCTATGAGAGGTAAGCAATAACACAGTGATAAAGGTGAAGTTATGGGATGTGCGCAAAAACAGGGCGATATAGGGGAAGGTATGAGCGGTGCGCGAAGGCACAGCGATATAGGGGATGCTATGGCAGGTGCACGAATACGCAGCGATATATGGGACGTTAAGAGATGTGCCTGAAAACACGGCGATATTGGGGAAGCCATGAGAGGTGCGCAAAAATACGGCGATAAGGAGAAATTATGAGAATTGCGTGAAAACACAGCGATATAGGGGGGAGGTATGGAAGGTGCGTGAAAACAGGGCGATATAGGGGAAGGTATGAGAGGTGCGCGAAGGCACAGCAATATAAGGGGATGCTATGGGAGGTGCGCGAATACACAGCGATATAGGGGACGGTATGAGATGTGCATGAAAACACCGGCGATATTGGGGAAGCCATGAGAGGTGTGCGAAAATACAGCGATATAGGGGGACGGTATGGGAGGTGTGCGAAAACAGGGCGACATAGGGGAAGGTATGAGATGTGCGTGAAGGCACAGTGATATAAGGGATGTTATGGGAGGTGCGCGAATACACAGCGATATAGGGGACGTTATGAGATGTGCATGAAAACAGGGCGATATAGGGGAAGTTATGAGAGGTGCGTGAAAACACAGCGAGATAAGGGAAGGTATGAGAGCTGCACGAAAACACAGCGATATTGGGGAAGGTATGGGAGGTGCGCGAAAACAGGGCGATATAGGGGACGTTATGAGAGGTGCGCGAAGGCACAGCGATAGAGGGGAAGACATGAGAGCTGCGCAGAAACAGGGCAATATAGTGGAACCTGTGGGATGTGCGCGAAACCACGGCGATACAGGGGGAATGTATCAGAGGTGCCAGAAAACACAGCGATATATGGGACGCTATGGGACATGCGCAAAACAACGGTGATATAAGGGAAGGTGTGAGAGGTGTGCGAGAACACGACGATATAGGGGAAATTGTAAGAGGTGCGCGAAAACATGGCAATACAGGAGAATGTATCAGAGGTGCAAGAAAACACAGCGATATAGGGGAAGTAATGATAGGAGCGAAAACATAGCGATATAGGTGAAGGCATGCTAGGTGCGTGAAAACACGGCAATATAGGGTAAGCTATGAGAGGTGAGCAATAACACAGCGATCAAGGTGAAGCTAAGGGATGTGCGCGAGAACAGCGATGTAGGCGAAGCTATGGGAGGTGCGCGAAAGCACAGCGATATAGGGGAAGGTATGAGATGTGCACAAAAATACATTGATATAGGGGAAGGTATGAGAGCTGCGTGAAAACATAGTGATATAGGTGAAGGTATGAGAGGAGCGTGAAAACAAGGCGATGTAGGGGAAGTTATGAGTGGTGTGTGAAAACCCAGCGACATTGGGGACGTTATGAGATGTGCATGAAAACACGGTGATATTGGGGAAGGTATGAGCGGTGTGCAAAAACACAGCGATATACGAGAATGCATGAGAGGTGCGCGAATGCACAGTGATATAGGGGATGGTATGGGAGGTGCGCAAATACACAGCGATATAGGGGACGTTATGAGATGTGCGCAAAAATACATCGATATAGGGGAAGGTATGAGAGGTGCGCGAAAACAGCAATGTAGGCAAAGCTATAGGAGGTGCGCGAAAACAGGGCGATATACGGGAATGCATGAGAGGTGCGCGAAGGCATAGTGATATAGGGGATGGTATGGGAGTTGCGCAAATACCCAGCGATATAGGGGACGTTATGAGATGTGCATGAAAACACATCAATATAGGGGAAGGTATGAGATGTGTGCAAAAATACATCGATATAGGGGAAGGTATGAGAGGTGCGCGAAAACAGCGATGTAGACGTAGCTTTGGGAGGTGCGCGAAAGCATAGCGATATAGGGGAAGGTATGAGATGTGCATGAATACACGGCGATAGTCGGGAAGCAATGAGAAGTTTGCGAAAACAAGGCGATATAGGGGAAGGTATGAGAGCTGCGTGAAAACACAGTGATATAAGGGAAGGTATGAGAGGTGCTCGAAAGCGGGGCAATATAGGGGAAGGTATGAGAGGTGTGCGAAGGCAAAGCAATATAGAGGATGCCACAGTGATATAGGGGAAGATATGAGAGGTGCGTGAAACACAGCGATATAGGGAACGCTATTGGACGTGCGCGAAAACACAATGATATAGGGGAAGATATGAGAGGTGTGCGAGAACAGGGCGATATAGGTGAAATTATGAGAGGTGCGCGAAAACACGTTGATACAGGGAACTGTATCAGAAGTGCGAGAACAGAGAGCGATGTAGGGGAAGTAATGAGAGGAGCAGAAACACAGCGATATAGGTGAAGACATGAGAGGTGCGCGAAAACACGGCGATATAGGGGAAGCTATGAGAGGGTAAGCAATAACACAGTGATAAAGGTGAAGTTATGGGATGTGCGCAAAAACAGGGCGATATAGGGGAATGTATGAGAGGTGCGCGAAGGCACAGCGATAGAGGGGAAGACATGAGAGCTGCGCAGAAACAGGGCAATATAGTGGAACCTGTGGGATGTGCGCGAAACCACGGCGATACAGGGGAATGTATCAGAGGTGCCAGAAAACACAGCGATATATGGGACGCTATGGGACATGCGCAAAACAACGGTGATATAAGGGAAGGTGTGAGAGGTGTGCGAGAACACGACGATATAGGGGAAATTGTAAGAGGTGCGCGAAAACATGGCAATACAGGAGAATGTATCAGAGGTGCAAGAAAACACAGCGATATAGGGGAAATAATGATAGGAGCGAAAACGTAGCGATATAGGTGAAGACATGCTAGGTGCGTGAAAACACGGCAATATAGGGTAAGCTATGAGAGGTGAGCAATAACACAGCGATCAAGGTGAAGCTAAGGGATGTGCGCGAAAACAGCGATGTAGGCGAAGCTATGGGAGGTGCGCGAAAGCACAGCGATATAGGGGAAGGTATGAGATGTGCACAAAAATACATCGATATAGGGGAAGGTATGAGAGCTGCGTGAAAACACAGTGATATAGGTGAAGGTATGAGAGGAGCGCGAAAACAAGGCGATGTAGGGGAAGTTATGAGTGGTGTGTGAAAACCCAGCGACATTGGGGACGTTATGAGATGTGCATGAAAACACGGTGATATTGGGGAAGGTATGAGCGGTGTGCAAAAACACAGCGATATACAAGAATGCATGAGAGGTGCGCGAATGCACAGTGATATAGGGGATGGTATGGGAGGTGCGCAAATACACAGCGATATAGGGGACGTTATGAGATGTGCGCAAAAATACATCGATATAGGGGAAGGTATGAGAGGTGCGCGAAAACAGCAATGTAGGCAAAGCTATAGGAGGTGCGCGAAAACAGGGCGATATACGGGAATGCATGAGAGGTGCGCGAAGGCATAGTGATATAGGGGATGGTATGGGAGTTGCGCAAATACCCAGCGATATAGGGGACGTTATGAGATGTGCATGAAAACACATCAATATAGGGGAAGGTATGAGATGTGTGCAAAAATACATCGATATAGGGGAAGGTATGAGAGGTGCGCGAAAACAGCGATGTAGACGTAGCTTTGGGAGGTGCGCGAAAGCATAGCGATATAGGGGAAGGTATGAGATGTGCATGAATACACGGCGATAGTCGGGAAGCAATGAGAAGTTTGCGAAAACAAGGCGATATAGGGGAAGGTATGAGAGCTGCGTGAAAACACAGTGATATAAGGGAAGGTATGAGAGGTGCTCGAAAGCGGGGCAATATAGGGGAAGGTATGAGAGGTGTGCGAAGGCAAAGCAATATAGAGGATGCTATGGGTGGTGCGTGAAAACACAGTGATATAGGGGAAGGTATGAGAGGTGCGTGAAAACACAGCGATATAGGGAACGCTATTGGACGTGCGCGAAAACACAATGATATAGGGGAAGATATGAGAGGTGTGCGAGAACAGGGCGATATAGGTGAAATTATGAGAGGTGCGCGAAAACACTTTGATACAGGTAACTGTATCAGAAGTGCGAGAACAGAGAGCGATGTAGGGGAAGTAATGAGAGGAGCAGAAACACAGCGATATAGGTGAAGACATGAGAGGTGCGCGAAAACACGGCGATATAGGGGAAGCTATGAGAGGTAAGCAATAACACAGTGATAAAGGTGAAGTTATGGGATGTGCAAAAAAACAGGGCGATATAGTTGAATGTATGAGAGGTGCGCGAAAACACAGCGATATAGGGGACACAATGGGACGTGCGTGAAAACACAGTGATATAGCGTAAGGTATGAGAGGTGTGCGAGAACACGGTGATATAGGGGAAATTATGAGAGGTGTGCGAATACGCGGCAATACAGGGGAAGCTATGAGAGGTGAGCAATAACACAGCGATAGAGGTGAATCTATGGGATGTGCGCGAAAAGACAGCGATATAGGGGAAGCATTGAGAGGAGCGAAAACATAGCGATCTAGGTGAAGACATGAGAGGTGCGCGAAAACACGGCGATATAGGGGAAGCTATGAGAGGTGAGCAAAAACACGGCGATACAGGGGAAGCTATGAGAGGTGAGCAATAACACAGTGATAGAGGTGAATCTATGGGATGTGCGCGAAAAGACAGCGATATAGGGGAAGCATTGAGAGGAGCGAAAACATAGCGATCTAGGTGAAGACAGAGAGGTGCGCGAAAACACGGCGATATAGGGGAAGCTATGAGAGGTGAGCAAAAACACGGCGATACAGGGGAAGCTATGAGAGGTGAGCAATAACACAGCGATAGAGGTGAATTCTATGGGATGTGCGCGAAAAGACAGCGATATAGGGGAAGCTATGAGAGGTGAGCAAGGCACAGCGATATAGGGGATGCTATGGGCGGTGCGTGAATACACAGCGATATAGGGGACGTGATGAGATGTGCATGAAAACGCAGCGATATTAGGGAAGGTATCAGAGGTGCACAAAAACACAGCGATATAGGAGAAGTTATGAGAGGTGTGCGAAAACACAGCGATATAGGGGAAGATATGAAAGGTGCACGAAAACACAGAGAAATATTCGGGAAGGAATGGGATATGCACGAATACACAGCGATATAGGGGACGTTATGAGATGTGCATGAAAACACAGCCATATAGGGGAAGGTATGAGAGGTGCACGAAAACGCAGTGATATAAGGGAAGGTATAGGAGGTGCACGAAAACAGGGCGATATAGGGGACGGTATGAGAGGTGCACGAAGGCACAGCGATATAGGAGACGGTATCAGATGTGCATAAAAACATGGCGATATAGGGGGAGGTATGAGAGGTGCGCGTAAACACGGCGATATAGGGGAAAGTATGAGAGGTGCGCGAAAACTTGGCGTTACAGGGGAAAGCATCAGAGGTGCCAGAAAACACAGCGATGTATTGGAAGCCATGAGAGGTGCACGAAAACAGGGCAATATAGTGGAAGGTATGGGATGTGCACGAAAACAGGGCGATATAAGGGAAGGTATGAGAAGTGCGCGAGAACATGGCGATATAGGGGAAATAATGAGAGGTGTGCGAAAACTCAGCGATACGGGAGAATGTATCAATTGTGCGAGAAAAACACAGCGATATAGGGGAAGTATTGAGAGGAGTGAAAACGTAGCGATCTAGGTGAAGACATGAGAGGTGTGCAAAAACTCGGCGATACAGGGGAAGCTATGAGAGGTGAGCAATAACACAGCGATAAAGCTGAATCTATGGGATGTGCGTGAAAAGACAGCGATATAGGGGAAGCTATGAGAGCTGCACAAGGCACAGCGATATAGGGGATGCTATGGGAGGTGCGCGAATACACAGCGATATAGGGGACGTGATGAGATGTACATGAAAACTCAGCGATATTAGGGAAGGTATTAAAGGTGCACAAAAACTCAGTGATATAGGAGAAGTTATGAGAGGTGTGTGAAAACACAGCGATATAGGGGAAGGAATCGGAGGTGCGCGAAAACTGTGCGATATAGGGGAAGGTATGAGATGTGCATGAATACACGGCAATATTCGGGAAGCCATGAGAGGTGCCTGAAAACACAACAATATAGGGGAAGGTATGAGAGGAGCACAAAAACACAGCGATATTGGGGAAGGTATGCGAGGTGCGCAAAAACAGGGCAATATATGGGAATACATGAGAGGTGCGCGAAGGCACAGTGATATAGGGGATGGTATGGGAAGTGCGCAAATACAGAGGTATATAGGGGACGTTATGAGATGTGCATGAAAACACATCAATATAGGGAAAGGTATGAGATGTGCGCAAAAATACATCGATATAGAGGAAGGTATGAGAGGTGCGCGAAAACAGCGATGTAGGCAAAGCTATGGGAGGTGCGCGAAAGCACAGCAATGTAGGGGAAGGTATGAGATGTGCATGAATACACGGCGATAGTCGGGAAGCCATGAGAGGTGTGCGAAAACACAGCGATATAGGGGAAGGTATGAGAGCTGCGTGAAAACACAGTGATATAGGGGAAGGTATGAGAGGTGTGCAAAAACACAGCGATATAGGGGAAGTTAAAGAGGTGCGTGAAAACACAGCGATATAGGGGAAGGTATGAGAGGTTCATGAAGGCACAGCGATATAGGGGATGCAATGGGAGGTGCGCGAAACACAACGATATAGGAGACGGTATGAGATGTGCATAAAAACATGGCGATTTAGGGGGAGGTATGAGAGGTGCGCGAGAACACGGCGAAATAGCGGAAATTATGAGAGGTGTGCGAGAACACGGCGATACGGGAGAATGTATCAGATGTGCGAGAAAACACAGAGATATAGGGGAAGTATTAAGAGGATCAAATACATAGCGATCTAGGTGAAGTCATGAGAGGTGAGCAAAAACACGGCGATACAGGAGAAGCTATGAGAGGTGAGCAATAACACAGCGATAAAGGTGAATTTATGGATGTGCGCGAAAGACAGCGATATGGGGAAGCTATGAGAGGTTCGCAAGGCACAGCGGTATAGGGGATGCTATGGGAGGTGCGTGAATACACAGCGATATAGTGGACGTGATAAGATGTGCATGAAAACGCAGTGATATTAGGGAAGGTATGAGAGGTGCACAAAAACACAGCGATATCGGAGAAGTTATGAGAGGTGTGCGAAAACACAGCGATATAGCGGAAGGTATGAGATGTGCATGAAAACACGGCAATATAGGGAAAGGTATAAGAGCTGCACAAAATACAGTGATATAGGAGAAGTTATGAGAGGTGCGTAAAAACACAGCGAGATAAGGGAAGGTATGGGAGGTGCACGAAAACACAGCGATATTGGGGAAGGTATGGGAGGTGCGCGAAAACAGGGCGATATAGGGGAAGGTATGAGCGGTGCGCGAAGGCACAGCGATATAGGGGATGCTATGGCAGGTGCACGAATACGCAGCGATATATGGGACGTTAAGAGATGTGCCTGAAAACACGGCGATATTGGGGAAGCCATGAGAGGTGCGCAAAAATACGGCGATAAGGAGAAATTATGAGAGTTGCGTGAAAACACAGCGATATAGGGGGAGGTATGGAAGGTGCGTGAAAACAGGGCGATATAGGGGAAGGTATGAGAGGTGCGCGAAGGCACAGCAATATAAGGGATGCTATGGGAGGTGCGCGATACACAGCGATATAGGGGACGGTATGAGATGTGCATGAAAACACGGCGATATTGGGGAAGCCATGAGAGGTGTGCGAAAATACAGCGATATAGGGGACGGTATGGGAGGTGTGCGAAAACAGGGCGACATAGGGGAAGGTATGAGATGTGCGCGAAGGCACAGTGATATAAGGGATGTTATGGGAGGTGCGCGAATACACAGCGATATAGGGGACGTTATGAGATGTGCATGAAAACAGGGCGATATAGGGGAAGTTATGAGAGGTGCGTGAAAACACAGCGAGATAAGGGAAGGTATGAGAGCTGCACGAAAACACAGCGATATTGGGGAAGGTATGGGAGGTGCGCGAAAACAGGGCGATATAGGGGACGTTATGAGAGGTGCGCGAAGGCACAGCGATAGAGGGGAAGACATGAGAGCTGCGCAGAAAACAGGGCAATATAGTGGAACCCTGTGGGATGTGCGCGAAACCACGGCGATACAGGGGAATGTATCAGAGGTGCCAGAAAACACAGCGATATATGGGACGCTATGGGGACATGCGCAAAACAACGGTGATATAAGGGAAGGTGTGAGAGGTGTGCGAGAACACGACGATATAGGGGAAATTGTAAGAGGTGCGCGAAAACATGGCAATACAGGAGAATGTATCAGAGGTGCAAGAAAACACAGCGATATAGGGGAAGTAATGATAGGAGCGAAAACATAGCGATATAGGTGAAGGCATGCTAGGTGCGTGAAAACACGGCAATATAGGGTAAGCTATGAGAGGTGAGCAATAACACAGCGATCAAGGTGAAGCTAAGGGATGTGCGCGAGAACAGCGATGTAGGCGAAGCTATGGGAGGTGCGCGAAAGCACAGCGATATAGGGGAAGGTATGAGATGTGCACAAAAATACATTGATATAGGGGAAGGTATGAGAGCTGCGTGAAAACATAGTGATATAGGTGAAGGTATGAGAGGAGCGTGAAAACAAGGCGATGTAGGGGAAGTTATGAGTGGTGTGTGAAAACCCAGCGACATTGGGGACGTTATGAGATGTGCATGAAAACACGGTGATATTGGGGAAGGTATGAAGCGGTGTGCAAAAACACAGCGATATACGAGAATGCATGAGAGGTGCGCGAATGCACAGTGATATAGGGGATGGTATGGGAGGTGCGCAAATACACAGCGATATAGGGGACGTTATGAGATGTGCGCAAAAATACATCGATATAGGGGAAGGTTATGAGAGGTGCGCGAAAACAGCAATGTAGGCAAAGCTATAGGAGGTGCGCGAAAACAGGGCGATATACGGGAATGCATGAGAGGTGCATGAATACACGGCGATAGTCGGGAAGCAATGAGAAGTTTGCGAAACAAGGCGATATAGGGGAAGGTATGAGAGCTGCGTGAAAACACAGTGATATAAGGGAAGGTATGAGAGGTGCTCGAAAGCGGGGCAATATAGGGGAAGGTATGAGAGGTGTGCGAAGGCAAAGCAATATAGAGGATGCTATGGGAGGTGCGTGAAAACACAGTGATATAGGGGAAGATATGAGAGGTGCGTGAAAACACAGCGATATAGGGAACGCTATTGGACGTGCGCGAAAACACAATGATATAGGGGAAGATATGAGAGGTGTGCGAGAACAGGGCGATATAGGTGAAATTATGAGAGGTGCGCGAAAACACGTTGATACAGGGAACTGTATCAGAAGTGCGAGAACAGAGAGCGATGTAGGGGAAGTAATGAGAGGAGCAGAAACACAGCGATATAGGTGAAGACATGAGAGAGTGCGCGAAAACACGGCGATATAGGGGAAGCTATGAGAGGTAAGCAATAACACAGTGATAAAGGTGAAGTTATGGGATGTGCGCAAAAACAGGGCGATATAGGGGAATGTATGAGAGGTGCGCGAAGGCACAGCGATAGAGGGGAAGACATGAGAGCTGCGCAGAAACAGGGCAATATAGTGGAACCTGTGGGATGTGCGCGAAACCACGGCGATACAGGGGAATGTATCAGAGGTGCCAGAAAACACAGCGATATATGGGACGCTATGGGACATGCGCAAAACAACGGTGATATAAGGGAAGGTGTGAGAGGTGTGCGAGAACACGACGATATAGGGGAAATTGTAAGAGGTGCGCGAAAACATGGCAATACAGGAGAATGTATCAGAGGTGCAAGAAAACACAGCGATATAGGGGAAGTAATGATAGGAGCGAAAACGTAGCGATATAGGTGAAGACATGCTAGGTGCGTGAAAACACGGCAATATAGGGTAAGCTATGAGAGGTGAGCAATAACACAGCGATCAAGGTGAAGCTAAGGGATGTGCGCGAAAACAGCGATGTAGGCGAAGCTATGGGAGGTGCGCGAAAGCACAGCGATATAGGGGAGGTATGAGATGTGCACAAAAATACATCGATATAGGGGAAGGTATGAGAGCTGCGTGAAAACACAGTGATATAGGTGAAGGTATGAGAGGAGCGCGAAAACAAGGCGATGTAGGGGAAGTTATGAGTGGTGTGTGAAAACCCAGCGACATTGGGACGTTATGAGATGTGCATGAAAACACGGTGATATTGGGGAAGGTATGAGCGGTGTGCAAAAACACAGCGATATACAAGAATGCATGAGAGGTGCGCGAATGCACAGTGATATAGGGGATGTATGGGAGGTGCGCAAATACACAGCGATATAGGGGACGTTATGAGATGTGCGCAAAAATACATCGATATAGGGGAAGGTATGAGAGGTGCGCGAAAACAGCAATGTAGGCAAAGCTATAGGAGGTGCGCGAAAACAGGGCGATATACGGGAATGCATGAGAGGTGCGCGAAGGCATAGTGATATAGGGGATGGTATGGGAGTTGCGCAAATACCCAGCGATATAGGGGACGTTATGAGATGTGCATGAAAACACATCAATATAGGGGAAGGTATGAGATGTGTGCAAAAATACATCGATATAGGGGAAGGTATGAGAGGTGCGCGAAAACAGCGATGTAGACGTAGCTTTGGGAGGTGCGCGAAAGCATAGCGATATAGGGGAAGGTATGAGATGTGCATGAATACACGGCGATAGTCGGGAAGCAATGAGAAGTTTGCGAAAACAAGGCGATATAGGGGAAGGTATGAGAGCTGCGTGAAAACACAGTGATATAAGGGAAGGTATGAGAGGTGCTCGAAAGCGGGGCAATATAGGGGAAGGTATGAGAGGTGTGCGAAGGCAAAGCAATATAGAGGATGCTATGGGTGGTGCGTGAAAACACAGTGATATAGGGGAAGGTATGAGAGGTGCGTGAAAACACAGCGATATAGGGAACGCTATTGGACGTGCGCGAAAACACAATGATATAGGGGAAGATATGAGAGGTGTGCGAGAACAGGGCGATATAGGTGAAATTATGAGAGGTGCGCGAAAACACTTTGATACAGGTAACTGTATCAGAAGTGCGAGAACAGAGAGCGATGTAGGGGAAGTAATGAGAGGAGCAGAAACACAGCGATATAGGTGAAGACATGAGAGGTGCGCGAAAACACGGCGATATAGGGGAAGCTATGAGAGGTAAGCAATAACACAGTGATAAAGGTGAAGTTATGGGATGTGCAAAAAAACAGGGCGATATAGTTGAATGTATGAGAGGTGCGCGAAAACACAGCGATATAGGGGACACAATGGGACGTGCGTGAAAACACAGTGATATAGCGTAAGGTATGAGAGGTGTGCGAGAACACGGTGATATAGGGGAAATTATGAGAGGTGTGCGAATACGCGGCAATACAGGGGAAGCTATGAGAGGTGAGCAATAACACAGCGATAGAGGTGAATCTATGGGATGTGCGCGAAAAGACAGCGATATAGGGGAAGCATTGAGAGGAGCGAAAACATAGCGATCTAGGTGAAGACATGAGAGGTGCGCGAAACACGGCGATATAGGGGAAGCTATGAGAGGTGAGCAAAAACACGGCGATACAGGGGAAGCTATGAGAGGTGAGCAATAACACAGTGATAGAGGTGAATCTATGGGATTGTGCGCGAAAAGACAGCGATATAGGG
>NW_027276525.1:0-38515 GCF_030028105.1 Mobula birostris | reverse complement strand
GTGCCGTCCTCTCCATCTCTCTACATAAAACCAGTGCCATGTTCCTCATCTATCTACATAAGGACCATTGCCGTCCGACCCATCTATCTACATAAAACCAGTGCCGTGCTACTGATCCATCAACATAAAACCAGTGGCCACCCACCCCATCTCTCTAAATAAAACCAGTGCCGTCCTACCCACCGTCTACATAAAACCAGTGCCATCCTACCCATCCAACTACATAAAACCAGTGCCGTCCTCCCCAACTAAGTACATAAAACCAGTATCATCCTCTCCATCTATCTACATAAAACCAGTGCCGTCCTCCCCATCTATCTACATAAAACCAGTGCCGTCCTCGCCATCTCTCTACATAAAACCAGTGCCACCCTCCCCATCTGACTACATAAAACCAGTGCCGTCCTCTCCATCTCTCTACATAAAACCAGTTTTGTCCTCCCCATCTATCTACATAAAACCAGTGCCGTCCTCAACATCTCTCAACATAAAACCAGTGCCGTTCTACCCATCTATCTACATAAAACCAGTGCCGTCCTACCCATCTATCTACATAAAACCAGTGCCGTCTTCCTCATCTATCTACATAAAACCAGTGCCGTTCTACCCATCTAAATACATAAAACCAGTGCTGTCCCTACCCATCTATCTACATAAAACAAATGCCGTCTTCCTATCTCTCTACATAAAACCAGTGCCATCCTACCCATCTATCTACATAAAACCAGTGCCGTGGCTACTGATCCATTAACATAAAACCAGTGTCGTCCTCCCCATCTATCTACATAAAATCAGTGCAGTCCACCCCATCTATCTACATAAAAACCAGTGCCGTCCTACCCATCTAACTACATAAAACCAGTGCTGTCCTACCCAACTATCTACATAAAACAAGTGCCGTTCTCCCCATCTGTCTGCATAAAACCAGTGTCGTCCTCCCCATCTCTCTACATAAAACCAGTTTTTTCCTCCCCATCTACCTACATAAAAGCAGTGCCGTCCTCAACATCTCTCTACATAAAACCAGTGCCGTCCTAACCCATCTATCTACATAAAACCAGTGCCATCCTCTCCATCTCTCTACATAAAACCAGTGCCGTCCTCTCCATCTCTCTACATAAAACCAGTGCCATGTTCCTCATCTATCTACATAAGACCATTGCCGTCCGACACATCTATCTACATAAAACCAGTGCCGTGCTACTGATCCATCAACATAAAACCAGTGCCACCCACCCCATCTCTCTAAATAAAACCAGTGCCGTCCTACCCACCCGTCTACATAAAACCAGTGCCATCCTACCCATCCAACTACATAAAACCAGTGCCGTCCTCCCCAACTAAGTACATAAAACCAGTATCATCCTCTCCATCTATCTACATAAAACCAGTGCCGTCCTCCCCATCTATCTACATAAAACCAGTGCCGTCCTCGCCATCTCTCTACATAAAACCAGTGCCACCCTCCCCATCTGACTACATAAAACCAGTGCCGTCCTCTCCATCTCTCTACATAAAACCAGTTTTGTCCTCCCCATCTATCTACATAAAACCAGTGCCGTCCTCAACATCTCTCAACATAAAACCAGTGCCGTTCTACCCATCTATCTACATAAAACCAGTGCCGTCCTACCCATCTATCTACATAAAACCAGTGCCGTCTTCCTCATCTATCTACATAAAACCAGTGCCGTTCTACCCATCTATCTACATAAAACCATTGGCCCCACCCATCTATCTACATAAAACCAATGCCATCCTCCCCATCTTTCTACATAAAACCAGTGCCGTCCAACCCATCTATCTACATAACACCAGTGCCATCCTCCCCATCTCTCTACATAAAACCAGTGCCGTCCTCCCCCTCCCTCTACATAAATCCACTGCCGTCCTCCACATCTCTCTACATAAAACCAGTGCTGTCCTCCCCATCTATCTACATAAAACCAGTGCCATCCTACCCACCTATCTACATAAAACCAGTGCCGTCCTCCCCATCTATCTACAAAAAACCAGTGCTGCCCACCCATCTATCTACATAAAACCAGTGCCATCCTCCCCATCTATCTACATAAAACCAGTGCCGTCCTACCCATCTATCTACAGAAAACCAGTGCCATCCACCCGATCTATCTACATAAAACCAGTGCCGTCCTACTCATCTATCTACATAAAACCGGTGTCATCCCACCCATCTATCTATGTAAAACCAGTGCCATCCTCCCCATCTATCTACATAAAACCAGTGCCGTCCTACCCATCTATCTACAAAAACCAGTGCCGTGCTACTGATCCATCAACATAAAACCAGTACCATCCAGCCCATCTCTCTAAATAAAACCAGTGCCATCCTACCCACCCGTCTACGTAAAACCAGTGCCATCCTACCCATCTAACTACATAAAACCAGTGCCGTCCTCCTCATCTAACTACATAAAACTAGTGCCGTCCTTTCCATCTCTCTACATAAAAGCAGTGTTGTCCTCCCCATCTATCTACATAAAACCAGTGCAGTCTTGCCCATCTATCTTCATAAAACCAGTGTCATCCCACCCATCTATCTACATAAAACCAGTGCCATCCTACCCATCTATCTACATAAAAACCAGTGCCCCTCACCCATCTATCTACATAAAACCAGTGCCATCTTCTTCAATTATCTGCATAAGACCATTGCCGTCCTACCCATCTATGTACATAAAACCAGTGCCGTGCTACTGATCCATCAACATCAAACCAGTGCCATCCTTTCCATCTCTCTACATAATAACAGTGCCGTCCTCCCCATTTAACTACATAAAACCAGCTCCGTCCTACCCATCTACCTACATAAAACCAGTGCTGTCCTACCCAACTATCTACATAAAACAAGTGCCGTTCTCCCCAACTGTCTGCATAAAACCAGTGTCGTCCTCCCCATCTGTCTACATAAAACCAGTGTCGTCCTCCCCAACTGACTACATAAAACCAGTGCCGTCTTCTCCATCTCTCTACATAAAACCAGTTTTTTCCTCCCCATCTACCTACATAAAAGCAGTGCCGTCCTCAACATCTCTCTACATAAAACCAGTGCCGTCCTACCCATCTATCTACATAAAACCAGTGCCATCCTCTCCATCTCTCTACATAAAACCAGTGCCGTCCTCTCCATCTCTCTACATAAAACCAGTGCCATCTTCCTCATCTATCTACATAAGACCATTGCCGTCCGACCCATCTATCTACATAAAACCAGTGCCACCCACCCCATCTCTCTAAATAAAACCAGTGCCGTCCTACCCACCCGTCTACATAAAACCAGTGCCATCCTACCCATCCAACTACATAAAACCAGTGCCGTCCTCCCCAACTAAGTACATAAAACCAGTATCATCCTCTCCATCTATCTACATAAAACCAGTGCCGTCCTCCCCATCTATCTACAAAAAACCAGTGCCGTCCTCTCCATCTCTCTACATAAAACCAGTGCCACCCTCCCCATCTGACTACATAAAACCAGTGCCGTCCTCTCCATCTCTCTACATAAAACCAGTTTTGTCCTCCCCATCTATCTACATAAAAGCAGTGCCGTCCTCAACATCTCTCTACATAAAACCAGTGCCGTCCTACCCATCTATCTACATAAAACCAGTGCCGTCCTACCCATCTATCTACGTAAAACCAATGCCGTCCTCCCCATCTAACTACATAATACCAGTGCCGTACTCTCCATCTCTCTACATAAAACCAGTGCCACCCACCCCATCTGACTACATATAACCAGTGCCGTCCTCTCCATCTCTCTACATAAAACCAGTTTTGTCCTCCCCATCCATCTACATAAAAGCAGTGCCATCCTCAGCATCTCTCTACATAAAACCAGTGCCGTTCTACCCATCTATCTACATAAAACCAGTGGCCCCACCCATCTATCTACATAAAACCAGTGCCGTCCTACCCATCTATCTACATAAAATCAGTGCCGTCCTCCCCATCTAACTACATAATACCAGTGCCGTACTCTCCATCTCTCTACATAAAACCAGTGCCACCCTCCCCATCTGACTACATATAACCAGTGCCGTCCTCTCCATCTCTCTACATACAACCAGTGCTGTCTTCCCCATCTATCTACATAAAAGCAGTGCCGTCCTCAGCATCTCTCTACATAAAACCAGTGCCGTTCTACCCATCTATCTACATAAAACCAGTGGCCCCACCCATCTATCTACATAAAACCAGTGCCATCCTCCCCATCTATCTACATAAAACCAGTGCCGTCCAACCCATCTATCTACATAACACCAGTGCCATCCTCCCCATCTCTCTAAATAAAACTAGTGCCGTCCTCCCCCTCCCTCTACATAAATCCACTGCCGTCCTCCACATCTCTCTACATAAAACCAGTGCTGTCCTCCCCATCTATCTACATAAAACCAGTGCCGTCCTCCCCATCTATCTACAAAAAACCAGTGCTGCCCACCCATCTATCTACATAAAACCAGTGCCATCCTCCCCATCTATCTACATAAAACCAGTGCCGTCCTACCCATCTATCTACAGAAAACCAGTGCCATCCACCCGATCAATCTACATAAAACCAGTGCCGTCCTACTCATCTATCTACATAAAACCGGTGTCATCCCACCCATCTATCTATGTAAAACCAGTGCCATCCTCCCCATCTATCTACATAAAACCAGTGCCGTCCTACCCATCTATCTACAAAAACCAGTGCCGTGCTACTGATCCATCAACATAAAACCAGTACCATCCACCCCATCTCTCTAAATAAAACCAGTGCCATCCTACCCACCCGTCTACGTAAAACCAGTGCCATCCTACCCATCTAACTACATAAAACCAGTGCCGTCCTCCTCATCTAACTACATAAAACGAGTGCCGTCCTTTCCATCTCTCTACATAAAAGCAGTGTTGTCCTCCCCATCTATCTACATAAAACCAGTGCAGTCTTGCCCATCTATCTACATAAAACCAGTGCCGTCCCACCCATCTATCTACATAAAACCAGTGCCACCCTACCTATCTATATAGATAATACCAGTGCCGTACTCTCCATCTCTCTCATAAAACCAGTACCGTCCTCCCCATCTGTCTGCATAAAACCAGTGTCGTCCTCCCCATCTATCTAGATAAAACCAGTGCCATCGTACCCAATGAACTAGATAAAACCAGTGCCATCCTCCCCATCTAACTACATAATACCAGTGCCGTCCTCTCCATCTCTCTACATAAAACCAGTGCCATCTTCCTCATCTATCTACATAAGACCATTGCCGTCCTACCCATCTATCTACATAAAACCAGTGCCACCCACCCCATCTCTCTAAATAAAACCAGTGCCGTCCTACCCACCCGTCTACATAAAACCAGTGCCATCCTACCCATCCAACTACATAAAACCAGTGCCGTCCTCCCAAACTAAGTACATAAAACCAGTATCATCCTCTCCATCTATCTACATAAAACCAATGCCGTCCTCCCCATCTATCTACATAAAACCAGTGCCATCCTTTCCATCTCTCTACATAATACCAGTGCCGTCCTCCCCATCTAACTACATAAAACCAGCGCCGTCCTCCCCATCTAACTACATAAAACCAGTGCTGTCCTACCCAACTATCTACATAAAACAAGTGCCGTTCTCCCCATCTGTCTGCATAAAACCAGTGTCGTCCTCCCCATCTCTCTACATAAAACCAGTGCCGTTCTACCCATCTATCTACATAAAAACAGTGGCCCCACCCATCTATCTACATAAAACCAGTGCCATCCTCCCCATCTATCTACATAAAACCAGTGCCGTCCAACCCATCTATCTACATAACACCAGTGCCATCCTCCCCATCTCTCTACATAAAACCAGTGCCGTCCTCCCCCTCCCTCTACATAAATCCACTGCCGTCCTCCACATCTCTCTACATAAAACCAGTGCTGTCCTCCCCATCTATCTACATAAAACCAGTGCCATCCTACCCACCTATCTACATAAAACCAGTGCCGTCCTCCCCATCTATCTACAAAAAACCAGTGCTGCCCACCCATCTATCTACATAAAACCAGTGCCATCCTCCCCATCTATCTACATAAAACCAGTGCCGTCCTACCCATCTATCTACAGAAAACCAGTGCCATCCACCCGATCTATCTACATAAAACCAGTGCCGTCCTACTCATCTATCTACATAAAACCGGTGTCATCCCACCCATCTATCTATGTAAAACCAGTGCCATCCTCCCCATCTATCTACATAAAACCAGTGCCGTCCTACCCATCTATCTACAAAAACCAGTGCCGTGCTACTGATCCATCAACATAAAACCAGTACCATCCAGCCCATCTCTCTAAATAAAACCAGTGCCATCCTACCCACCCGTCTACGTAAAACCAGTGCCATCCTACCCATCTAACTACATAAAACCAGTGCCGTCCTCCTCATCTAACTACATAAAACTAGTGCCGTCCTTTCCATCTCTCTACATAAAAGCAGTGTTGTCCTCCCCATCTATCTACATAAAACCAGTGCAGTCTTGCCCATCTATCTTCATAAAACCAGTGTCATCCCACCCATCTATCTACATAAAACCAGTGCCATCCTACCCATCTATCTACATAAAACCAGTGCCCCTCACCCATCTATCTACATAAAACCAGTGCCATCTTCATCAATTATCTGCATAAGACCATTGCCGTCCTACCCATCTATGTACATAAAACCAGTGCCGTGCTACTGATCCATCAACATCAAACCAGTGCCATCCTTTCCATCTCTCTACATAATAACAGTGCCGTCCTCCCCATTTAACTACATAAAACCAGCTCCGTCCTACCCATCTACCTACATAAAACCAGTGCTGTCCTACCCAACTATCTACATAAAACAAGTGCCGTTCTCCCCATCTGTCTGCATAAAACCAGTGTCGTCCTCCCCATCTGTCTACATAAAACCAGTGTCGTCCTCCCCAACTGACTACATAAAACCAGTGCCGTCTTCTCCATCTCTCTACATAAAACCAGTTTTTTCCTCCCCATCTACCTACATAAAAGCAGTGCCGTCCTCAACATCTCTCTACATAAAACCAGTGCCGTCCTACCCATCTATCTACATAAAAGCAGTGCCATCCTCTCCATCTCTCTACATAAAACCAGTGCCGTCCTCTCCATCTCTCTACATAAAACCAGTGCCATCTTCCTCATCTATCTACGTAAGACCATTGCCGTCCGACCCATCTATCTACATAAAACCAGTGCCACCCACCCCATCTCTCTAAATAAAACCAGTGCCGTCCTACCCACCCGTCTACATAAAACCAGTGCCATCCTACCCATCCAACTACATAAAACCAGTGCCGTCCTCCCCAACTAAGTACATAAAACCAGTATCATCCTCTCCATCTATCTACATAAAACCAGTGCCGTCCTCCCCATCTATCTACATAAAACCAGTGCCGTCCTCTCCATCTCTCTACATAAAACCAGTGCCACCCTCCCCATCTGACTACATAAAACCAGTGCCGTCCTCTCCATCTCTCTACATAAAACCAGTTTTGTCCTCCCCATCTATCTACATAAAAGCAGTGCCGTCCTCAACATCTCTCTACATAAAACCAGTGCCGTCCTACCCATCTATCTACATAAAACCAGTGCCGTCCTACCCATCTATCTACGTAAAACCAATGCCGTCCTCCCCATCTAACTACATAATACAAGTGCCGTACTCTCCATCTCTCTACATAAAACCAGTGCCACCCACCCCATCTGACTACATATAACCAGTGCCGTCCTCTCCATCTCTCTACATAAAACCAGTTTTGTCCTCCCCATCTATCTACATAAAAGCAGTGCCATCCTCAGCATCTCTCTACATAAAACCAGTGCCGTTCTACCCATCTATCTACATAAAACCAGTGGCCCCACCCATCTATCTACATAAAACCAGTGCCGTCCTACCCATCTGTCTACGTAAAATCAGTGCCGTCCTCCCCATCTAACTACATAATACCAGTGCCGTACTCTCCATCTCTCTACATAAAACCAGTGCCACCCTCCCCATCTGACTACATATAACCAGTGCCGTCCTCTCCATCTCTCTACATACAACCAGTGCTGTCTTCCCCATCTATCTACATAAAAGCAGTGCCGTCCTCAGCATCTCTCTACATAAAACCAGTGCCGTTCTACCCATCTATCTACATAAAACCAGTGGCCCCACCCATCTATCTACATAAAACCAGTGCCATCCTCCCCATCTATCTACATAAAACCAGTGCCGTCCAACCCATCTATCTACATAACACCAGTGCCATCCTCCCCATCTCTCTAAATAAAACTAGTGCCGTCCTCCCCCTCCCTCTACATAAAACCAGTGCCGTCCTCCCCATCTATCTACAAAAAACCAGTGCTGCCCACCCATCTATCTACATAAAACCAGTGCCATCCTCCCCATCTATCTACATAAAACCAGTGCCGTCCTACTCATCTATCTACATAAAACCGGTGTCATCCCACCCATCTATCTATGTAAAACCAGTGCCATCCTCCCCATCTATCTACATAAAACCAGTGCCGTCCTACCCATCTATCTACAAAAACCAGTGCCGTGCTACTGATCCATCAACATAAAACCAGTACCATCCACCCCATCTCTCTAAATAAAACCAGTGCCATCCTACCCACCCGTCTACGTAAAACCAGTGCCATCCTACCCATCTAACTACATAAAACCAGTGCCGTCCTCCTCATCTAACTACATAAAACGAGTGCCGTCCTTTCCATCTCTCTACATAAAAGCAGTGTTGTCCTCCCCATCTATCTACATAAAACCAGTGCAGTCTTGCCCATCTATCTACATAAAACCAGTGCCGTCCCACCCATCTATCTACATAAAACCAGTGCCACCCTACCTATCTATATAGATAATACCAGTGCCGTACTCTCCATCTCTCTCATAAAACCAGTACCGTCCTCCCCATCTGTCTGCATAAAACCAGTGTCGTCCTCCCCATCTATCTAGATAAAACCAGTGCCGTCGTACCCAATGAACTAGATAAAACCAGTGCCATCCTCCCCATCTAACTACATAATACCAGTGCCGTCCTCTCCATCTCTCTACATAAAACCAGTGCCATCTTCCTCATCTATCTACATAAGACCATTGCCGTCCTACCCATCTATCTACATAAAACCAGTGCCACCCACCCCATCTCTCTAAATAAAACCAGTGCCGTCCTACCCACCCGTCTACATAAAACCAGTGCCATCCTACCCATCCAACTACATAAAACCAGTGCCGTCCTCCCAAACTAAGTACATAAAACCAGTATCATCCTCTCCATCTATCTACATAAAACCAATGCCGTCCTCCCCATCTATCTACATAAAACCAGTGCCATCCTTTCCATCTCTCTACATAATACCAGTGCCGTCCTACCCATCTAACTACATAAAACCAGTGCTGTCCTACCAAACTATCTACATAAAACAAGTGCCGTTCTCCCCATCTGTCTGCATAAAACCAGTGTCGTCCTCCCCATCTCTCTACATAAAACCAGTGCCGTTCTACCCATCTATCTACATAAAACCAGTGGCCCCACCCATCTATCTACATAAAACCAGTGCCATCCTCCCCATCTATCTACATAAAACCAGTGCCGTCCAACCCATCTATCTACATAACACCAGTGCCATCCTCCCCATCTCTCTACATAAAACCAGTGCCGTCCTCCCCCTCCCTCTACATAAATCCACTGCCGTCCTCCACATCTCTCTACATAAAACCAGTGCTGTCCTCCCCATCTATCTACATAAAACCAGTGCCATCCTACCCACCTATCTACATAAAACCAGTGCCGTCCTCCCCATCTATCTACAAAAAACCAGTGCTGCCCACCCATCTATCTACATAAAACCAGTGCCATCCTCCCCATCTATCTACATAAAACCAGTGCCGTCCTACCCATCTATCTACAGAAAACCAGTGCCATCCACCCGATCTATCTACATAAAACCAGTGCCGTCCTACTCATCTATCTACATAAAACCGGTGTCATCCCACCCATCTATCTATGTAAAACCAGTGCCATCCTCCCCATCTATCTACATAAAACCAGTGCCGTCCTACCCATCTATCTACAAAAACCAGTGCCGTGCTACTGATCCATCAACATAAAACCAGTACCATCCAGCCCATCTCTCTAAATAAAACCAGTGCCATCCTACCCACCCGTCTACGTAAAACCAGTGCCATCCTACCCATCTAACTACATAAAACCAGTGCCGTCCTCCTCATCTAACTACATAAAACTAGTGCCGTCCTTTCCATCTCTCTACATAAAAGCAGTGTTGTCCTCCCCATCTATCTACATAAAACCAGTGCAGTCTTGCCCATCTATCTACATAAAACCAGTGCCGTCCCACCCATCTATCTACATAAAACCAGTGCCACCCTACCTATCTATATAGATAATACCAGTGCCGTACTCTCCATCTCTCTCATAAAACCAGTACCGTCCTCCCCATCTGTCTGCATAAAACCAGTGTCGTCCTCCCCATCTATCTAGATAAAACCAGTGCCGTCGTACCCAACGAACTAGATAAAACCAGTGCCATCCTCCCCATCTAACTATATAATACCAGTGCCGTCCTCTCCATCTCTCTACATAAAACCAGTGCCATCTTCCTCATCTATCTACATAAGACCATTGCCGTCCTACCCATCTATCTACATAAAACCAGTGCCACCCACCCCATCTCTCTAAATAAAACCAGTGCCGTCCTACCCACCCGTCTACATAAAACCAGTGCCATCCTACCCATCCAACTACATAAAACCAGTGCCGTCCTCCCAAACTAAGTACATAAAACCAGTATCATCCTCCCCATCTATCTACATAAAACCAGTGCCGTCTCCCCATCTATCTACATAAAACCAGTGCCATCCTTTCCATCTCTCTACATAATACCAGTGCCGTCCTCCCCATCTAACTACATAAAACCAGCGCCGTCCTACCCATCTAACTACATAAAACCAGTGCTGTCCTACCCAACTATCTACATAAAACAAGTGCCGTTCTCCCCGTCTCTCTACATAAAACCAGTGCCATCCTCTCCAACTCTCTACAAAAAAACAGTGCCGTCCTCTCCATCTCTCTACATAAAACCAGTGCCACCCTCCCCAACTGACTACATAAAACCAGAGCCGTCCTTTCCATCTCTCTACATAAAACCAGTTTTGTCCTCCCCATCCATCTACATAAAAGCAGTGCCGTCCTCAACATCTCTCTACATAAAACCAGTGCCGTCCTCCCCATCTATCTACATAAAACCAGTGCCGTCCTACCCATCTATCTACGTAAAACTAGTGCCGTTCTCCCCATCTAACTACATAATACCAGTGCCGTCCTCTCCATCTCTCCACATAAAACCAGTGCCATCTTCCTCATCTATCTACATAAGACCATTGCCGTCCTACCTATCTATCTACATAAAACCAGTGCCGTGCTACTGATCCATCAACATAAAACCAGTGCCATCCACCCCATCTCTCTAAATAAAACCAATGCCGTCCTCTCCATCTCTCTACATAAAACCAGTGTCGTCCTACCCATTTATCTACATAAAAACAGTGCCATCCTAACCATCTATCTACATAAAACCAGTGCCGTCCCACCCATGTATCTACATAAAACCAGTGCCATCCTCCCCATCTATCTACATAATAGCAGTGCCGTCCCACCCATCTATCTACATAACACCAGTGCCATCCTCCCCATCTATCTACATAAAACCAGTGCCGTCCTACCCATCTATCTTCATAAAACCAGTGCCATCCTCCCCATCTGTCTGCATAAAACCAGTGTCGTCCTCCGCATCTGTCTACATAAAACCAGTGTCGTCCTCCCCGTCTCTATACATAAAACCAGTGCCATCCTCTCCATCTCTCTACAAAAAAACAGTGCCGTCCTCTCCATCTCTCTACATAAAACCAGTGCCACCCTCCCCAACGGACTACATAAAACCAGTGCCGTCTTCTCCATCACTCTACATAAAACCAGTTTTTTCCTCCCCATCTACCTACATAAAAGCAGTGCCGTCCTCAACATC
The DNA here is from genome assembly GCF_030028105.1 of Mobula birostris. Classification (NCBI taxonomy): domain Eukaryota; kingdom Metazoa; phylum Chordata; class Chondrichthyes; order Myliobatiformes; family Myliobatidae; genus Mobula; species Mobula birostris. The sequence goes on along the minus strand of NW_027276525.1, from coordinate 26,412 downwards.
TCTCTACATAAAACCAGAGCCGTCCTACCCATCTATCTACATAAAACCAGTGCCATCCTCTCCATCTCTCTACATAAAACCAGTGCCGTCCTCTCCATCTCTCTACATAAAACCAGTGCCATCTTCCTCATCTATCTACATAAGACCATTGCCGTCCGACCCATCTATCTACATAAAACCAGTGCCACCCACCCCATCTCTCTAAATAAAACCAGTGCCGTCCTACCCACCCGTCTACATAAAACCAGTGCCATCCTACCCATCCAACTACATAAAACCAGTGCCGTCCTCCCCAACTAAGTACATAAAACCAGTATCATCCTCTCCATCTATCTACATAAAACCAGTGCCGTCCTCCCCATCTATCTACATAAAACCAGTGCCGTCCTCTCCATCTCTCTACATAAAACCAGTGCCACCCTCCCCATCTGACTACATAAAACCAGTGCCGTCCTCTCCATCTCTCTACATAAAACCAGTTTTGTCCTCCCCATCTATCTGCATAAAAGCAGTGCCGTCCTCAACATCTCTCTACATAAAACCAGTGCCGTCCTACCCATCTATCTACATAAAACCAGTGCCGTCCTACCCATCTATCTACGTAAAACCAATGCCGTCCTCCCCATCTAACTACATAATACCAGTGCCGTACTCTCCATCTCTCTACATAAAACCAGTGCCACCCTCCCCATCTGACTACATATAACCAGTGCCGTCCTCTCCATCTCTCTACATAAAACCAGTTTTGTCCTCCCCATCTATCTACATAAAAGCAGTGCCATCCTCAGCATCTCTCTACATAAAACCAGTGCCGTTCTACCCATCTATCTACATAAAACCAGTGGCCCCACCCATCTATCTACATAAAACCAGTGCCGTCCTACCCATCTATCTACGTAAAATCAGTGTCGTCCTCCCCATCTAACTACATAATACCAGTGCCGTACTCTCCATCTCTCTACATAAAACCAGTGCCACCCTCCCCATCTGACTACATATAACCAGTGCCGTCCTCTCCATCTCTCTACATACAACCAGTGCTGTCCTCCCCACCTATATACATAAAAGCAGTGCCATCCTCAGCATCTCTCTACATAAAACCAGTGCCGTTCTACCCATCTATCTACATAAAATCAGTGCCGTCCTCCCCATCTATCTACAAAAAACCAGTGCTGCCCACCCATCTATCTACATAAAACCAGTGCCATCCTCCCCATCTATCTACATAAAACCAGTGCCGTCCTACCCATCTATCTACAGAAAACCAGTGCCATCCACCCGATCTATCTACATAAAACCAGTGCCGTCCTTCTCATCTATCTACATAAAACCGGTGTCATCCCACCCATCTATCTATGTAAAACCAGTGCCATCCTCCCCATCTATCTACAAAAACCAGTGCCGTGCTACTGATCCATCAACATAAAACCAGTACCATCCACCCCATCTCTCTAAATAAAACCAGTGCCATCCTACCCACCCGTCTACATAAAACCAGTGCCATCCTACCCATCCAACTACATAAAACCAGTGCCGTCCTCCCCAACTAAGTACATAAAACCAGTATCATCCTCTCCATCTATCTACATAAAACCAGTGCCGTCCTCCCCATCTATCTACATAAAACCAGTGCCGTCCTCTCCATCTCTCTACATAAAACCAGTGCCACCCTCCCCATCTGACTACATAAAACCAGTGCCGTCCTCTCCATCTCTCTACATAAAACCAGTTTTGTCCTCCCCATCTATCTGCATAAAAGCAGTGCCGTCCTCAACATCTCTCTACATAAAACCAGTGCCGTCCTACCCATCTATCTACATAAAACCAGTGCCGTCCTACCCATCTATCTACATAAAACCAATGCCGTCCTCCCCATCTAACTACATAATACCAGTGCCGTACTCTCCATCTCTCTACATAAAACCAGTGCCACCCTCCCCATCTGACTACATATAACCAGTGCCGTCCTCTCCATCTCTCTACATAAAACCAGTTTTGTCCTCCCCATCTATCTACATAAAAGCAGTGCCATCCTCAGCATCTCTCTACATAAAACCAGTGCCGTTCTACCCATCTATCTACATAAAACCAGTGGCCCCACCCATCTATCTACATAAAACCAGTGCCGTCCTACCCATCTATCTACGTAAAATCAGTGCCGTCCTCCCCATCTAACTACATAATACCAGTGCCGTACTCTCCATCTCTCTACATAAAACCAGTGCCACCCTCCCCATCTGACTACATATAACCAGTGCCGTCCTCTCCATCTCTCTACATACAACCAGTGCTGTCCTCCCCACCTATATACATAAAAGCAGTGCCATCCTCAGCATCTCTCTACATAAAACCAGTGCCGTTCTACCCATCTATCTACATAAAATCAGTGCCGTCCTCCCCATCTATCTACAAAAAACCAGTGCTGCCCACCCATCTATCTACATAAAACCAGTGCCATCCTCCCCATCTATCTACATAAAACCAGTGCCGTCCTACCCATCTATCTACAGAAAACCAGTGCCATCCACCCGATCTATCTACATAAAACCAGTGCCGTCCTTCTCATCTATCTACATAAAACCGGTGTCATCCCACCCATCTATCTATGTAAAACCAGTGCCATCCTCCCCATCTATCTACAAAAACCAGTGCCGTGCTACTGATCCATCAACATAAAACCAGTACCATCCACCCCATCTCTCTAAATAAAACCAGTGCCATCCTACCCACCCGTCTACATAAAACCAGTGCCATCCTACCCATCCAACTACATAAAACCAGTGCCGTCCTCCCCAACTAAGTACATAAAACCAGTATCATCCTCTCCATCTATCTACATAAAACCAGTGCCGTCCTCCCCATCTATCTACATAAAACCAGTGCTGTCCTCTCCATCTCTCTACATAAAACCAGTGCCACCCTCCCCATCTGACTACATAAAAGAAGTGCCGTCCTCAACATCTCTCTACATAAAACCAGTGCCGTCCTACCCATCTATCTACATAAAACCAGTGCCGTCCTACCCATCTATCTACGTAAAACCAATGCCGTCCTCCTCATCTAACTACATAATACCAGTGCCGTACTCTCCATCTCTCTACATAAAACCAGTGCCACCCTCCCCATCTGACTACATATAACCAGTGCCGTCCTCTCCATCTCTCTACATAAAACCAGTTTTGTCCTCCCCATCTATCTACATAAAAGCAGTGCCATCCTCAGCATCTCTCTACATAAAACCAGTGCCGTTCTACCCATCTATCTACATAAAACCAGTGGCCCCACCCATCTATCTACATAAAACCAGTGCCGTCCTACCCATCTATCTACGTAAAATCAGTGCCGTCCTCCCCATCTAACTACATAATACCAGTGCCGTACTCTCCATCTCTCTACATAAAACCAGTGCCACCCTAACCATCTGACTACATATAACCAGTGCCGTCCTCTCCATCTCTCTGCATACAACCAGTGCTGTCCTCCCCATCTATCTACATAAAAGCAGTGCCGTCCTCAGCATCTCTCTACATAAAACCAGTGCCGTTCTACCCATCTATCTACATAAAACCAGTGGCCCCACCCATCTATCTACATAAAACCAGTGCCATCCTCCCCATCTATCTACATAAAACCAGTGCCGTCCAACCCATCTATCTACATAACACCAGTGCCATCCTCCACATCTCTCTACATAAAACCAGTGCTGTCCTCCCCATCTATCTACATAAAACCAGTGCCGTCCTCCCCATCTATCTACAAAAAACCAGTGCTGCCCACCCATCTATCTACATAAAACCAGTGCCATCCTCCCCATCTATCTACATAAAACCAGTGCCGTCCTACCCATCTATCTACAGAAAACCAGTGCCATCCACCCGATCTATCTACATAAAGCCAGTGCCGTCCTACTCATCTATCTACATAAAACCGGTGTCATCCCACCCATCTATCTATGTAAAACCAGTGCCATCCTCCCCATCTATCTACATAAAACCAGTGCCGTCCTACCCATCTATCTACAAAAACCAGTGCCGTGCTACTGATCCATCAACATAAAACCAGTACCATCCAGCCCATCTCTCTAAATAAAACCAGTGCCATCCTACCCACCCGTCTACGTAAAACCAGTGCCATCCTACCCATCTAACTACATAAAACCAGTGCCGTCCTCCTCATCTAACTACATAAAACTAGTGCCGTCCTTTCCATCTCTCTACATAAAAGCAGTGTTGTCCTCCCCATCTATCTACATAAAACCAGTGCAGTCTTGCCCATCTATCTACATAAAACCAGTGCCGTCCCACCCATCTATCTACATAAAACCAGTGCCACCCTACCTATCTATATAGATAATACCAGTGCCGTACTCTCCATCTCTCTCATAAAACCAGTACCGTCCTCCCCATCTGTCTGCATAAAACCAGTGTCGTCCTCCCCATCTATCTAGATAAAACCAGTGCCGTCGTACCCAACGAACTAGATAAAACCAGTGCCATCCTCCCCATCTAACTACATAATACCAGTGCCGTCCTCTCCATCTCTCTACATAAAACCAGTGCCATCTTCCTCATCTATCTACATAAGACGATTGCCGTCCTACCCATCTATCTACATAAGACCATTGCCGTCCTACCCATCTATCTACATAAAACCAGTGCCACCCACCCCATCTCTCTAAATAAAACCAGTGCCGTCCTACCCACCCGTCTACATAAAACCAGTGCCATCCTACCCATCCAACTACATAAAACCAGTGCCGTCCTCCCAAACTAAGTACATAAAACCAGTATCATCCTCTCCATCTATCTACATAAAACCAATGCCGTCCTCCCCATCTATCTACATAAAACCAGTGCCATCCTTTCCATCTCTCTACATAAAACCAGTGCCGTGCTACTGATCCATCAACATCAAACCAGTGCCATCCACCCCATCTCTCTAAATAAAACCAGTGCCATCCTACCCACCCGTCCACATAAAACCAGTGCCATCCTACCCATCGAACTAAATGAAACCAGTGCCGTCCTCCTCATCTAACTACATAAAACCAGTGCCGTCCTTTCCATCTCTCTACATAAAACCAGTGTTGTCCTCCCAATCTAACTACATAAAACCAGTGCCGTCCTACCCATCTAACTACATAAAAGCAGTGCTGTCCTACCCATCTACCTACATAAAACAAATGCCGCCCTCCCCATCTGTCTGCATAAAAGCAGTGTCATCCTCCCCATCTCTCTACATAAAACCAGTGTCGTCCTCCCCGTCTCTCTACATAAAATCAGTGCCGTCCTCTCCATCTCTCTACATAAAACCAGTGCCGACCTTTCCATCTATCTACACAAAACCACTGTTGTCCTCCCCATCTACCTATATAAAACCAGTGCCATCCTCCCCATCTATCTACATAAAACCAGTGCCGTCCTACCCATCTATCTACGTAAAACCAGTGCCGTGTTCTCAATCTCTCTACATAAAACCAGTGCCATCCTCCCCATCTCTCCAAATAAAACCTGTGCCGTCCTACCCACCCGTCTACATAAAACCAGTGCCATCCTTGCCATCTAACTACATAATACCAGTGCAGTCCTCTCCATCTCTCTACATAAAACCAGTGCCGTCCTACCCATCTATCTTCATAAAACCAGTGTCATCCCACCCATCTATCTACATAAAACCAGTGCCATCCTACCCATCTATCTACATAAAACCAGTGCCATCTTCTTCAATTATCTGCATAAGACCATTGCCGTCCTACCCATCTATGTACATAAAACCAGTGCCGTGCTACTGATCCATCAACATCAAACCAGTGCCAACCACCCCATCTCTCTAAATAAAACCAGTGCCATCCTACCCACCCGTCCACATAAAACCAGTGCCATCCTACCCATCGAACTAAATGAAACCAGTGCCGTCCTCCTCATCTAACTACATAAAACCAGTGCCGTCCTTTCCATCTCTCTACATAAAACCAGTGTTGTTCTCCCAATCTAACTACATAAAACCAGTGCCGTCCTACCCATCTAACTACATAAAAGCAGTGCTGTCCTACCCATCTACCTACATAAAACAAATGCCGCCCTCCCCATCTGTCTGCATAAAAGCAGTGTCGTCCTCCCCATCTCTCTACATAAAACCAGTGTCGTCCTCCCCGCCTCTCTACATAAAACCAGTGCCCTCCTCTCCATCTCTCTACAAAAAAACAGTGCCGTCCTCTCCATCTCTCTACATAAAACCAGTGCCACCCTCCCCAACTGACTACATAAAACCAGTGCCGTCCTCTCCATCTTTCTACATAAAACCAGTTTTGTCCTCCCCATCCATCTGCATAAAAGCAGTGCCGTACTCTCCATCTCTCTCATACAACCAGTACCGCCCTCCCCATCTGTCTGCATAAAACCAGTGTCGTCCTCCCAATCTATCTGGATAAAACCAGTGCCGTCATACCCAACGAACTAGATAAAACCAGTGCGATCCTCCCCATCCAACTACATAATACCAGTGCCGTCCTCTCCATCTCTCTACATAAAACCAGTGCCATCTTCCTCATCTATCTGCATAAGACCATTGCCGTCCTACCCATCTATCTACATAAAACCAGTGCTGTGCTACTGATCCATTAACATAAAACCAGTGTCGTCCTCCCCATCTATCTACATAAAATCAGTGCAGTCCACCCCATCTATCTACATAAAACCAGTGCCGTCCTCCCCATCTAACTACATAAAACCAGTGCCGTCCTCCCCAACTAAGTACATAAAACCAGTATCATCCTCCCCATCTATCTACATAAAACCAATGCCGTCCTCCCCATCTAACTACATAAAAGCAGTGCTGTCCTACCCATCTACCTACATAAAACAAATGCCGCCCTCCCCATCTGTCTGCACAAAAGCAGTGCCGCCCTACCCATCTATCTACGTAAAACCAGTGCCCTGTTCTCAATCTCTCTACATAAAACCAGTGCCATCCTCCCCATCTCTCCAAATAAAACCTGTGCCGTTCTACCCACCCGTCTACATAAAACCAGTGCCATCCTCCCCATCTAACTACATAATACCAGTGCAGTCCTCTCCATCTCTCTACATAAAACCAGTGCCGTCCTACCTATCTATCTACATAAAACCAGTGTCGTCCACCCCATCTGTCTACATAAAACCAGGGCCGTCCTCCCCATCTGTCAACAGAAAACCACTGCCGTCCCACCCATCTATCTACATAAAACCAGTCCTGTCCTCTCCATCTCTCTACATAAAACCAGTGCCTCCCTACCCATCTATATACATAATACCAGTGCCGTACTCTCCATTTCTCTCATAAAACCAGTACCTTCCTCCCCATCTGTCTGCATAAAACCAGTGTCGTCCTCCCCATCTATCTAGATAAAACCACTGCCGTCGTACCCAACGAACTAGATAAAACCAGTGCCATCCTCCCCATGTAACTACATAATACCAGTGCCGTCCTCTCCATCTCTCTACATAAAACCAGTGCCATCTTCCTCATCTATTTACATAAGACCATTGCCGTCTTACCCATCTATGTACATAAAACCAGTGCCGTGCTACTGATCCATCAACATAAAACCAGTGCCATCCACCCCATCTCTCTACATAAAACCAGTGCCACCCTACCTATCTATATAGATAATACCAGTGCCGTACTCTCCATCTCTCTCATAAAACCAGTACCGTCCTCCCCATCTGTCTGCATAAAACCAGTGTCGTCCTCCCCATCTATCTAGATAAAACCAGTGCCGTCGTACCCAACGAACTAGGTAAAACCAGTGCCATCTTCCTCATCTATCTACATAAGACCATTGCCGTCCTACCCATCTATCTACATAAAACCAGTGCCGTCCTCCCCAACTAAGTACATAAAACCAGTATCATCCTCCCCATCTATCTACATAATACCAGTGCCGTCCTCCCCATCTATCGACATAAAACCAGTGCCATCCTTTCCATCTCTCTACATAATAACAGCGCCGTCCTCCCCATTTAACTACATAAAACCAGTGCCGTCCTACCCATCTATCTACAGAAAACCAGTGCCATCCACCCGATCTATCTACATAAAACCAGTGCCGTCCTACTCATCTATCTACATAAAACCGGTGTCATCCCACCCATCTATCTATGTAAAACCAGTGCCATCCTCCCCATCTATCTACATAAAACCAGTGCCGTCCTACCCATCTATCTACAAAAACCAGTGCGGTGCTACTGATCCATCAACATAAAACCAGTACCATCCACCCCATCTCTCTACATAAAACCAGTGCCATCCTCCCCATCTAACTACATAATACCAGTGCAGTCCTCTCCATCTCTCTACATAAAACCAGTGCCGTCCTACCCATCTGTCTTCATAAAACCAGTGTCATCCCACCCATCTATCTACATAAAACCAGTGCCGTCCTTTCCATCTCTCTACATAAAACCAGTGTTGTCCTCCCAATCTAACTACATAAAACCAGTGCCGTCCTACCCATCTAACTACATAAAAGCAGTGCTGTCCTACCCATCTACCTACATAAAACAAATGCCGCCCTCCCCATCTGTCTGCATAAAAGCAGTGTCGTCCTCCCCATCTCTCTACATAAAACCAGTGTCGTCCTCCCCGTCTCTCTACATAAAATCAGTGCCATCCTACTCATCTATCTACATAAAACCAGAGCCGTCCTTTCCATCTCTCTACATAAAACCAGTTTTGTCCTCCCCATCCATCTACATAAAAGCAGCGCCGTCCTCAACATCTCTCTACATAAAACCAGTGCCGTCCTCCCCATCTATCTACATAAAACCAGTGCCGTCCTACCCATCTATCTACGTAAAACCAGTGCCGTTCTCCCCATCTAACTACATAATACCAGTGCCGTCCTCTCCATCTCTCCACATAAAACCAGTGCCAACTTCCTCATCTATCTACATAAGACCATTGCCGTCCTACCTATCTATCTACATAAAACCAGTGCCGTGCTACTGATCCATCAACATAAAACCAGTGCCATCCACCCCATCTCTCTAAATAAAACCAGTGCCGTCCTCTCCATCTCTCTACATAAAACCAGTGTCGTCCTACCCATTTATCTACATAAAAACAGTGCCATCCTAACCATCTATCTACATAAAACCAGTGCCGTCCCATCCATGTATCTACATAAAACCAGTGCCATCCTCCCCATCTATCTACATAATAGCAGTGCCGTCCCACCCATCTATCTACATAACACCAGTGCCATCCTCCACATCTATCTACGTAAAACCAGTGCCGTCCTACCCATCTATCTTCATAAAACCAGTGTCATCCCACCCATCTATCTACATAAAACCAGTGCCATCCTACCCATCTATCTACATAAAACCAGTGCCCCTCACCCATCTATCTACATAAAACCAGTGCCATCCTACCCATCTATCTACATAAAACCAGTGCCGTGCTACTGATCCATCAACATCAAACCAGTGCCATCCACCCCATCTCTCTAAATAAAACCAGTGCCATCCTACCCATCGAACTAAATGAAACCAGTGCCGTCCTCCTCATCTAACTACATAAAACCAGTGCCGTCCTTTCCATCTCTCTACATAAAACCAGTGTTGTCCTCCCAATCTAACTACATAAAACCAGTGCCGTCCTACCCATCTAACTACATAAAAGCAGTGCTGTCCTAACCATCTACCTACATAAAACAAATGCCGCCCTCCCCATCTGTCTGCATAAAAGCAGTGTCGTCCTCCCCATCTCTCTACATAAAACCAGTGTCGTCCTCCCCGTCTCTCTACATAAAATCAGTGCCGTCCTCTCCATCTCTCTACATAAAACCAGTGCCGACCTTTCCATCTATCTACACAAAACCACTGTTGTCCTCCCCATCTACCTATATAAAACCAGTGCCGTCCTCTCTATCTCTCTACATAAAACCAGTGCCGTCCCACCCATCTATCTACATAAAACCAGTGCCATCCTCCCCATCTATCTACATAAAACCAGTGCCGTCCTACCCATCTATCTACGTAAAACCAGTGCCGTGTTCTCAATCTCTCTACATAAAACCAGTGCCATCCTCCCCATCTCTCCAAATAAAACCTGTGCCGTCCTACCCACCCGTCTACATAAAACCAGTGCCATCCTCCCCATCTAACTACATAATACCAGTGCAGTCCTCTCCATCTCTCTACATAAAACCAGTGTCGTCCTACCCATCTATCTTCATAAAACCAGTGTCATCCCACCCATCTATCTACATAAAACCAGTGCCATCCTACCCATCTATCTACATAAAACCAGTGCCATCTTCTTCAATTATCTGCATAAGACCATTGCCGTCCTACCCATCTATGTACATAAAACCAGTGCCGTGCCACTGATCCATCAACATCAAACCAGTGCCATCCACCCCATCTCTCTAAATAAAACCAGTGCCATCCTACCCACCCGTCCACATAAAACCAGTGCCATCCTACCCATCGAACTAAATGAAACCAGTGCCGTCCTCCTCATCTAACTACATAAAACTTGTGCCGTCCTTTCCATCTCTCTACATAAAACCAGTGCCATCCTACCCACCTATCTACATAAAACCAGTGCCGTCCTCCCCATCTATCTACAAAAAACCAGTGCTGCCCACCCATCTATCTACATAAAACCCGTGCCATCCTCCCCATCTATCTACATAAAACCAGTGCCGTCCTACCCATCTATCTACAGAAAACCAGTGCCATCCACCCGATCTATCTACATAAAACCAGTGCCGTCCTACTCATCTATCTACATAAAACCGGTGTCATCCCACCCATCTATCTATGTAAAACCAGTGCCATCCTCTCCATCTCTCTCATAAAACCAGTACCGTCCTCCCCATCTGTCTGCATAAAACCAGTGTCGTCCTCCCCATCTATCTAGATAAAACCAGTGCCGTCGTACCCAACGAACTAGATAAAACCAGTGCCATCCTCCCCATCTAACTACATAATACCAGTGCCGTCCTCTCCATCTCTCTACATAAAACCAGTGCCATCTTCCTCATCTATCTACATAAGACCATTGCCATCCTACCCATCTATCTACATAAGACCATTGCCGTCCTACCCATCTATCTACATAAAACCAGTGCCACCCACCCCATCTCTCTAAATAAAACCAGTGCCGTCCTACCCACCTGTCTACATAAAACCAGTGCCATCCTACCCATCCAACTACATAAAACCAATGCCGTCCTCCCCATCTATCTACATAAAACCAGTGCCATCCTTTCCATCTCTCTACATAATACCAGTGCCGTCCTCCCCATCTATCTACATAAAACCAGTGCCGTCCAACCCATCTATCTACATAACACCAGTGCCATCCTCCCCATCTCTCTACATAAAACCAGTGCCGTCCTCCCCCTCCCTCTACATAAATCCACTGCCGTCCTCCACATCTCTCTACATAAAACCAGTGCTGTCCTCCCCATCTATCTACATAAAACCAGTGCCATCCTACCCACCTATCTACAAAAAACCAGTGCTGCCCACCCATCTATCTACATAAAACCAGTGCCATCCTCCCCATCTATCTACATAAAACCAGTGCCGTCCTACCCATCTATCTACAGCAAACCAGTGCCATCCACCCGATCTATCTACATAAAACCAGTGCCGTCCTACTCATCTATCTACATAAAACCGGTGTCATCCCACCCATCTATCTATGTAAAACCAGTGCCATCCTCCCCATCTATCTACATAAAACCAGTGCCGTCCTACCCATCTATCTACAAAAACCAGTGCCGTGCTACTGATCCATCAACATAAAACCAGTACCATCCACCCCATCTCTCTAAATAAAACCAGTGCCATCCTACCCACCCGTCTACGTAAAACCAGTGCCATCCTACCCATCTAACTACATAAAACCAGTGCCGTCCTCCTCATCTAACTACATAAAACTAGTGCCGTCCTTTCCATCTCTCTACATAAAAGCAGTGTTGTCCTCCCCATCTATCTAGATAAAACCAGTGCCGTCGTACCCAACGAACTAGATAAAACCAGTGCCATCCTCCCCATCTAACTATATAATACCATTGCCGTCCTACCCATCTATCTACATAAAACCAGTGCCACCCACCCCATCTCCCTAAATAAAACCAATGCCGTCCTACCCACCCGTCTACATAAAACCAGTGCCATCCTACCCATCCAACTACATAAAACCAGTGCCGTCCTCCCAAACTAAGTACATAAAACCAGTATCATCCTCCCCATCTATCTACATAAAACCAGTGCCGTCCTCCCCATCTATCTACATAAAACCAGTGCCATCCTTTCCATCTCTCTACATAAAACCAGTGCCGTCCTCCCCATCTAACTACATAAAACCAGCGCCGTCCTACCCATCTAACTACATAAAACCAGTGCTGTCCTACCCAACTATCTACATAAAACAAGTGCCATTCTCCCCGTCTCTCTACATAAAACCAGTGTCGTCCTCCCCATCTCTCTACATAAAACCAGTGTCGTCCTCCCCGTCTCTCTACATAAAACCAGTGTCGTCCTCCACATCTCTCTACATAAAACCAGTGCTGTCCTCCCCATCTATCTACATAAAACCAGTGCCATCCTCTCCAACTCTCTACAAAAAAACAGTGCCGTCCTCTCCATCTCTCTACATAAAACCAGTGCCACCCTCCCCAACTGACTACATAAAACCAGAGCCGTCCTTTCCATCTCTCTACATAAAACCAGTTTTGTCCTCCCCATCCATCTACATAAAAGCAGTGCCGTCCTCAACATCTCTCTACATACAACCAGTGCCGTCCTCCCCATCTATCTACATAAAACCAGTGCCGTCCTACCCATCTATCTAAGTAAAACTAGTGCCGTTCTCCCCATCTAACTACATAATACCAGTGCCGTCCTCTCCATCTCTCCACATAAAACCAGTGCCATCTTCCTCATCTATCTACATAAGACCATTGCCGTCCTACCTATCTATCTACATAAAACCAGTGCCGTGCTACTGATCCATCAACATAAAACCAGTGCCATCCACCCCATCTCTCTAAATATAACCAATGCCGTCCTCTCCATCTCTCTACATAAAACCAGTGTCGTCCTACCCATTTATCTACATAAAAACAGTGCCATCCTAACCATCTATCTACATAAAACCAGTGCCGTCCCACCCATGTATCTACATAAAACCAGTGCCATCCTCCCCATCTATCTACATAATAGCAGTGCCGTCCCACCCATCTATCTACATAACACCAGTGCCATCCTCCCCATCTATCTACATAAAACCAGTGCCGTCCTACCCATCTATCTTCATAAAACCAGTGTCATCCCACCCATCTATCTACATAAAACCAGTGCCATCCTACCCATCTATCTACATAAAACCAGTGCCCCTCACCCATCTATCTACATAAAACCAGTGCCATCCTACCCATCTATCTACATAAAACCAGTGCCGTGCTACTGATCCATCAACATCAGACCAGTGCCATCCACCCCATCTCTCTAAACAAAACCAGTGCCATCCTACCCACCCGTCCACATAAAACCAGTGCCATCCTACCCATCGAACTAAATGAAACTAGTGCCGTCCTCCTCATCTAACTACATAAAACCAGTGCCGTCCTTTCCATCTCTCTACATAAAACCAGTGTTGTCCTCCCAATCTAACTACATAAAACCAGTGCCGTCCTACCCATCTAACTACATAAAAGCAGTGCTGTCCTACCCATCTACCTACATAAAACAAATGCCGCCCTCCCCATCTGTCTGCATAAAAGCAGTGTCGTCCTCCCCATCTCTCTACATAAAACCAGTGTCGTCCTCCCCGTCTCTCTACATAAAATCAGTGCCGTCCTCTCCATCTCTCTACATAAAACCAGTGCCGACCTTTCCATCTATCTACACAAAACCACTGTTGTCCTCCCCATCTACCTATATAAAACCAGTGCCGTCCTCTCTATCTCTCTACATAAAACCAGTGCCGTCCTACCCATCTATCTACATAAAACCAGTGTCGTCCACCCCATCTATCTACATAAAATCAGTGCCATCCTACTCATCTATCTACATAAAACCAGTGCCATCCTCCCCATCTATCTACATAAAACCAGTGCCGTCCTACCCATCTATCTACGTAAAACCAGTGCCGTGTTCTCAATCTCTCTACATAAAACCAGTGCCATCCTCCCCATCTCTCCAAATAAAACCTGTGCCGTCCTACCCACCCGTCTACATAAAACCAGTGCCATCCTCCCCATCTAACTACATAATACCAGTGCAGTCCTCTCCATATCTCTACATAAAACCAGTGCCGTCCTACCCATCTATCTTCATAAAACCAGTGTCATCCCACCCATCTATCTACATAAAACCAGTGCCATCCTACCCATCTATCTACATAAAACCAGTGCCCCTCACCCATCTATCTACATAAAACCAGTGCCATCCTACCCATCTATCTACATAAAACCAGTGCCGTGCTACTGATCCATCAACATCAAACCAGTGCCATCCACCCCATCTCTCTAAACAAAACCAGTGCCATCCTACCCACCCGTCCACATAAAACCAGTGCCATCCTACCCATCGAACTAAATGAAACCAGTGCCGTCCTCCTCATCTAACTACATAAAACCAGTGCCGTCCTTTCCATCTCTCTACATAAAACCAGTGTTGTCCTCCCAATCTAACTACATAAAACCAGTGCCGTCCTACCCATCTAACTACATAAAAGCAGTGCTGTCCTACCCATCTACCTACATAAAACAAATGCCGCCCTCCCCATCTGTCTGCATAAAAGCAGTGTCGTCCTCCCCATCTCTCTACATAAAACCAGTGTCGTCCTCCCCGTCTCTCTACATAAAATCAGTGCCGTCCTCTCCATCTCTCTACATAAAACCAGTGCCGACCTTTCCATCTATCTACACAAAACCACTGTTGTCCTCCCCATCTACCTATATAAAACCAGTGCCGTCCTCTCTATCTCTCTACATAAAACCAGTGCCGTCCTACCCATCTATCTACATAAAACCAGTGTCGTCCACCCCATCTATCTACATAAAATCAGTGCCATCCTACTCATCTATCTACATAAAACCAGTGCCATCCTCCCCATCTATCTACATAAAACCAGTGCCGTCCTACCCATCTATCTACGTAAAACCAGTGCCGAGTTCTCAATCTCTCTACATAAAACCAGTGCCATCCTCCCCATCTCTCCAAATAAAACCTGTGCCGTCCTACCCACCCATCTACATAAAACCAGTGCCATCCTACCCATCTAACTACATAAAACCAGTGCAGTCCTCCTCATCTAACTACATAAAACTAGTGCCGTCCTTTCCATCTCTCTACATAAAAGCAGTGTTGTCCTCCCCATCTATCTACATAAAACCAGTGCAGTCTTGCCCATCTATCTACATAAAACCAGTGCCGTCCCACCCATCTATCTACATAAAACCAGTGCCACCCTACCTATCTATATAGATAATACCAGTGCCGTACTCTCCATCTCTCTCATAAAACCAGTACCGTCCTCCCCATCTGTCTGCATAAAACCAGTGTCGTCCTCCCCATCTATCTAGATAAAACCAGTGCCGTCGTACCCAACGAACTAGATAAAACCAGTGCCATCCTCCCCATCTAACTACATAATACCAGTGCCGTCCTCTCCATCTCTCTACATAAAACCAGTGCCATCTTCCTCATCTATCTACATAAGACCATTGCCGTCCTACCCATCTATCTACATAAAACCAGTGCCACCCACCCCATCTCTCTAAATAAAACCAGTGCCGTCCTACCCACCTGTCTACATAAAACCAGTGCCATCCTACCCATCCAACTACATAAAACCAGTGCCGTCCTCCCAAACTAAGTACATAAAACCAGTATCATCCTCCCCATCTATCTACATAAAACCAGTGCCGTCCTCCCCATCTATCTACATAAAACCAGTGCCATTCTTTCCATCTCTCTACATAATACCAGTGCCGTCCTCCCCATCTAACTACATAAAACCAGCGACGTCCTACCCATCTAACTACATAAAACCAGTGCTGTCCTACCCAACTATCTACATAAAACAAGTGCCGTTCTCCCCATCTGTCTGCATAAAACCAGTGCCGTCCTCCCCATCTCTCTACATAAAACCAGTGTCGTCCTCCCCGTCTCTCTACATAAAATCAGTGCCATCCTCTCCAACTCTCTACAAAAAAACAGTGCCGTCCTCTCCATCTCTCTACATAAAACCAGTGCCACCCTCCCCAACTGACTACATAAAACCAGTGCCGTCCTCCCCATCCATCTACATAAAAGCAGTGCCGTCCTCAACATCTCTCTACATAAAACCAGTGCCGTCCTCCCCATCTCTCTACATAAAACCAGTGCCGTCCTACCCATCTATCTACGTAAAACCAGTGCCGTTCTCCCCATCTAACTACATAATACCAGTGCCGTCCTCTCCATCTCTCCACATAAAACCAGTGCCATCTTCCTCATCTATCTACATAAGACCATTGCCGTCCTACCTATCTATCTACATAAAACCAGTGCCGTGCTACTGATCCATCAACATAAAACCAGTGCCATCCACCCCATCTCTCTAAATAAAACCAGTGCCGTCCTCTCCATCTCTCTACATAAAACCAGTGTCGTCCTACCCATTTATCTACATAAAAACAGTGCCATCCTAACCATCTATCTACATAAAACCAGTGCCGTCCCACCCATGTATCTACATAAAACCAGTGCCATCCTCCCCATCTATCTACATAATAGCAGTGCCGTCCCACCCATCTATCTACATAACACCAGTGCCGTCCTACCCATCTATCTTCATAAAACCAGTGTCATCCCACCCATCTATCTACATAAAACCAGTGCCATCCTACTCATCTATCTACATAAAACCAGTGCCCCTCACCCATCTATCTACATAAAACCAGTGCCATCCTACCCATGTATCTACATAAAACCAGTGCCGCCGCACCCATCTATCTACATAAAACCAGTGCCATCTTCTTCAATTATCTGCATAAGAACATTGCCGTCCTACCCATCTATGTACATAAAACCAGTGCCGTGCTACTGATCCATCAACATCAAACCAGTGCCATCCTACCCACCCGTCCACATAAAACCAGTACCATCCTACCCATCGAACTAAATGAAACCAGTGCCGTCCTCCTCATCTAACTACATAAAACCAGTGCCGTCCTCTCCATCTCTCTACATAAAACCAGGGCCATCTTCCTCATCTATTTACATAAGACCATTGCCGTCTTACCCATCTATGTACATAAAACCAGTGCCGTCCCACCCATCTATCTACATAAAACCAGTGCCACCCTACCTATCTATATAGATAATACCAGTGCCGTACTCTCCATCTCTCTCATAAAACCAGTACCGTCCTCCCCATCTGTCTGCATAAAACCAGTGTCGTCCTCCCCATCTATCTAGCTACAACCAGTGCCGTCGTACCCAACGAACTAGGTAAAACCAGTGCCATCTTCCTCATCTATCTACATAAGACCATTGCCGTCCTACCCATCTATCTACATAAAACCAGTGCCGTCCTCCCCAACTAAGTACATAAAACCAGTATCATCCTCCCCATCTATCTACATAATACCAGTGTCGTCCTCCCCATCTATCTACATAAAACCAGTGCCATCCTTTCCATCTCTCTACTTAAAAGCAGTGCCGTCCTCCCCATCTAACTACATAAAACCAGTGCTGTCCTACCCAACTATCTACATAAAACAAGTGTCGTCCTCCCCATCTCTCTACATAAAACCAGTGTCGTCCTCCCCGTCTCTCTACATAAAATCAGTGCCGTCCTCTCCATCTCTCTACATAAAACCAGTGCCGACCTTTCCATCTATCTACACAAAACCACTGTTGTCCTCCCCATCTACCTATATAAAACCAGTGCCGTCCTCTCTATCTCTCTACATAAAACCAGTGCCGTCCTACCCATCTATCTACATAAAACCAGTGTCGTCCACCCCATCTATCTACATAAAATCAGTGCCATCCTACTCATCTATCTACATAAAACCAGTGCCATCCTCCCCATCTATCTACATAAAACCAGTGCCGTCCTACCCATCTATCTACGTAAAACCAGTGCCGTGTTCTCAATCTCTCTACATAAAACCAGTGCCATCCTCCCCATCTCTCCAAATAAAACCTGTGCCATCCTCCCCATCTAACTACATAATACCAGTGCAGTCCTCTCCATCTCTCTACATAAAACCAGTGCCGTCCTACCCATCTATCTTCATAAAACCAGTGCCGTGCTACTGATCCATCAACATCAAACCAGTGCCATCCACCCCATCTCTCTAAACAAAACCAGTGCCATCCTACCCACCCGTCCACATAAAACCAGTGCCATCCTACCCATCGAACTAAATGAAACCAGTGCCGTCCTCCTCATCTAACTACATAAAACCAGTGCCGTCCTTTCCATCTCTCTACATAAAACCAGTGTTGTCCTCCCAATCTAACTACATAAAACCAGTGCCGTCCTACCCATCTAACTACATAAAAGCAGTGCTGTCCTACCCATCTACCTACATAAAACAAATGCCGCCCTCCCCATCTATCTTCATAAAACCAGTGCCATCCTACCCATCCAACTACATAAAACCAGTGCCGTCCTCCCAAACTAAGTACATAAAACCAGTATCATCCTCCCCATCTATCTACATAAAACGAGTGCCGTCCTCCCCATCTATCTACATAAAACCAGTGCCATTCTTTCCATCTCTCTACATAATACCAGTGCCGTCCTCCCCATCTAACTACATAAAACCAGCGACGTCCTACCCATCTAACTACATAAAACCAGTGCTGTCCTACCCAACTATCTACATAAAACAAGTGCCGTTCTCCCCATCTGTCTGCATAAAACCAGTGCCGTCCTCCCCATCTCTCTACATAAAACCAGTGTCGTCCTCCCCGTCTCTCTACATAAAATCAGTGCCATCCTCTCCAACTCTCTACAAAAAAACAGTGCCGTCCTCTCCATCTCTCTACATAAAACCAGTGCCACCCTCCCCAACTGACTACATAAAACCAGTGCCGTCCTCCCCATCCATCTACATAAAAGCAGTGCCGTCCTCAACATCTCTCTACATAAAACCAGTGCCGTCCTCCCCATCTCTCTACATAAAACCAGTGCCGTCCTACCCATCTATCTACGTAAAACCAGTGCCGTTCTCCCCATCTAACTACATAATACCAGTGCCGTCCTCTCCATCTCTCCACATAAAACCAGTGCCATCTTCCTCATCTATCTACATAAGACCATTGCCGTCCTACCTATCTATCTACATAAAACCAGTGCCGTGCTACTGATCCATCAACATAAAACCAGTGCCATCCACCCCATCTCTCTAAATAAAACCAGTGCCGTCCTCTCCATCTCTCTACATAAAACCAGTGTCGTCCTACCCATTTATCTACATAAAAACAGTGCCATCCTAACCATCTATCTACATAAAACCAGTGCCGTCCCACCCATGTATCTACATAAAACCAGTGCCATCCTCCCCATCTATCTACATAATAGCAGTGCCGTCCCACCCATCTATCTACATAACACCAGTGCCATCCTCCCCATCTATCTACATAAAACCAGTGCCGTCCTACCCATCTATCTTCATAAAACCAGTGTCATCCCACCCATCTATCTACATAAAACCAGTGCCATCCTACCCATCTATCTACATAAAACCAGTGCCCCTCACCCATCTATCTACATAAAACCAGTGCCATCCTACCCATGTATCTACATAAAACCAGTGCCGCCGCACCCATCTATCTACATAAAACCAGTGCCATCTTCTTCAATTATCTGCATAAGAACATTGCCGTCCTACCCATCTATGTACATAAAACCAGTGCCGTGCTACTGATCCATCAACATCAAACCAGTGCCATCCACCCCATCTCTCTAAATAAAACCAGTGCCATCCTACCCACCCGTCCACATAAAACCAGTGCCATCCTACCCATCGAACTAAATGAAACCAGTGCCGTCCTCCTCATCTAACTACATAAAACCAGTGCCGTCCTCTCCATCTCTCTACATAAAACCAGGGCCATCTTCCTCATCTATTTACATAAGACCATTGCCGTCTTACCCATCTATGTACATAAAACCAGTGCCGTGCTACTGATCCATCAACATAAAACCAGTGCCATCCACCCCGTCTCTCTAAATAAAACCAGTGCCGTCCTACCCACCCGTCTACATAAAACCAGTGCCGTCCCACCCATCTATCTACATAAAACCAGTGCCACCCTACCTATCTATATAGATAATACCAGTGCCGTACTCTCCATCTCTCTCATAAAACCAGTACCGTCCTCCCCATCTGTCTGCATAAAACCAGTGTCGTCCTCCCCATCTATCTAGATAAAACCAGTGCCGTCGTACCCAACGAACTAGGTAAAACCAGTGCCATCTTCCTCATCTATCTACATAAGACCATTGCCGTCCTACCCATCTATCTACATAAAACCAGTGCCGTCCTCCCCAACTAAGTACATAAAACCAGTATCATCCTCCCCATCTATCTACATAATACCAGTGCCGTCCTCCCCATCTATCTACATAAAACCAGTGCCATCCTTTCCATCTCTCTACATAAAAGCAGTGCCGTCCTCCCCATCTAACTACATAAAACCAGTGCTGTCCTACCCAACTATCTACATACAACAAGTGCCGTTCTCCCCATCTGTCTGCATAAAACCAGTGTCGTCCTCCCCATCTCTCTACATAAAACCAGTGTCGTCCTCCCCGCCTCTCTACATAAAACCAGTGCCCTCCTCTCCATCTCTCTACAAAAAAACAGTGCCGTCCTCTCCATCTCTCTACATAAAACCAGTGCCACCCTCCCCAACTGACTACATAAAACCAGTGCCGTCCTCTCCATCTTTCTACATAAAACCAGTTTTGTCCTCCCCATCCATCTGCATAAAAGCAGTGCCGTACTCTCCATCTCTCTCATAAAATCAGTACCGCCCTCCCCATCTGTCTGCATAAAACCAGTGTCGTCCTCCCAATCTATCTAGATAAAACCAGTGCCGTCGTACCCAACGAACTAGATAAAACCAGTGCGATCCTCCCCATCCAACTACATAATACCAGTGCCGTCCTCTCCATCTCTCTACATAAAACCAGTGCCATCTTCCTCATCTATCTGCATAAGACCATTGCCGTCCTACCCATCTATCTACATAAAACCAGTGCTGTGCTACTGATCCATTAACATAAAACCAGTGTCGTCCTCCCCATCTATCTACATAAAATCAGTGCAGTCCACCCCATCTATCTACATAAAACCAGTGCCGTCCTCCCCATCTAACTACATAAAACCAGTGCCGTCCTCCCCAACTAAGTACATAAAACCAGTATCATCCTCCCCATCTATCTACATAAAACCAATGCCGTCCTCCCCATCTATCTACATAAAACCAGTGCCGTCCTACCCATCTAACTACATAAAAGCAGTGCTGTCCTACCCATCTACCTACATAAAACAAATGCCGCCCTCCCCATCTGTCTGCACAAAAGCAGTGCCGTCCTACGCATCTATCTACGTAAAATCAGTGCCGTGTTCTCAATCTCTCTACATAAAACCAGTGCCATCCTCCCCATCTCTCCAAATAAAACCTGTGCCGTCCTACCCACCCGTCTACATAAAACCAGTGCCATCCTCCCCATCTAACTACATAATACCAGTGCAGTCCTCTCCATCTCTCTACATAAAACCAGTGCCGTCCTACCTATCTATCTACATAAAACCAGTGTCGTCCACCCCATCTGTCTACATAAAACCAGGGCCGTCCTCCCCATCTGTCAACAGAAAACCACTGCCGTCCCACCCATCTATCTACATAAAACCAGTCCTGTCCTCTCCATCTCTCTACATAAAACCAGTGCCTCCCTACCCATCTATATACATAATACCAGTGCCGTACTCTCCATTTCTCTCATAAAACCAGTACCTTCCTCCCCATCTGTCTGCATAAAACCAGTGTCGTCCTCCCCATCTATCTAGATAAAACCACTGCCGTCGTACCCAACGAACTAGATAAAACCAGTGCCATCCTCCCCATGTAACTACATAATACCAGTGCCGTCCTCTCCATCTCTCTACATAAAACCAGTGCCATCTTCCTCATCTATTTACATAAGACCATTGCCGTCTTACCCATCTATGTACATAAAACCAGTGCCGTGCGACTGATCCATCAACATAAAACCAGTGCCATCCACCCCATCTCTCTACATAAAACCAGTGCCACCCTACCTATCTATATAGATAATACCAGTGCCGTACTCTCCATCTCTCTCATAAAACCATTACCGTCCTCCCCATCTGTCTGCATAAAACCAGTGTCGTCCTCCCCATCTATCTAGATAAAACCAGTGCCGTCGTACCCAACGAACTAGGTAAAACCAGTGCCATCTTCCTCATCTATCTACATAAGACCATTGCCGTCCTACCCATCTATCTACATAAAACCAGTGCCGTCCTCCCCAACTAAGTACATAAAACCAGTATCATCCTCCCCATCTATCTACATAATACCAGTGCCGTACTCTCCATCTCCCTACATAAAAGCAGTGCCGTCCTCCCCATCTAACTACATAAAACCAGTGCTGTCCTACCCAACTATCTACATAAAACAAGTGCCGTTCTCCCCATCTGTCTGCATAAAACCAGTGTCGTCCTCCCCATCTCTCTACATAAAACCAGTGTCGTCTTCCCCGCCTCTCTACATAAAACCAGTGCCCTCCTCTCCATCTCTCTACAAAAAAACAGTGCCGTCCTCTCCATCTCTCTACATAAAACCAGTGCCACCCTCCCCAACTGACTACATAAAACCAGTGCCGTCCTCCCCATCTATCTACATAAAACCAGTGCCGTCCTTGCCATCTCTCTACATAAAACCAGTGCCACCCTCCCCATCTGACTACATAAAACCAGTGCCGTCCTCTCCATCTCTCTACATAAAACCAGTGCTGTCCTCCCCATCTATCTACATAAAAGCAGTGCCGTCCTCAGCATCTCTCTACATAAAACCAGTGCCGTTCTACCCATCTATCTACATAAAACCATTGGCCCCACCCATCTATCTACATAAAACCAGTGCCATCCTCCCCATCTATCTACATAAAACCAGTGCCGTCCAACCCATCTATCTACATAACACCAGTGCCATCCTCCCCATCTCTCTACATAAAACCCGTGCCGTCCTCCCCCTCCCTCTACATAAATCCACTGCCGTCCTCCACATCTCTCTACATAAAACCAGTGCTGTCCTCCCCATCTATCTACATAAAACCAGTGCCATCCTTTCCATCTCTCTACATAATACCAGTGCCGTCCTCCCCATCTAACTACATAAAACCAGCGCCGTCCTACCCATCTAACTACATAAAACCAGTGCTGTCCTACCCAACTATCTACATAAAACAAGTGCCGTTCTCCCCATCTGTCTGCATAAAACCAGTGTCGTCCTCCCCATCTCTCTACATAAAACCAGAGTCGTCCTCCCCGTCTCTCTACATAAAACCAGTGCCATCCTCTCCAACTCTCTACAAAAAAACAGTGCCGTCCTCTCCATCTCTATACATAAAACCAGTGCCACCCTCCCCAACTGACTACATAAAACCAGAGCCGTCCGTTCCATCTCTCTACATAAAACCAGTTTTGTCCTCCCCATCCATCTACATAAAAGCAGTGCCGTCCTCAACATCTCTCTACATAAAACCAGTGCCGTCCTCCCCATCTATCTACGTAAAACCAGTGCCGTTCTCCCCATCTAACTACATAATACCAGTGCCGTCCTCTCCATCTCTCCACATAAAACCAGTGCCATCTTCCTCATCTATCTACATAAGACCATTGCCGTCCTACATATCTATCTACATAAAACCAGTGCCGTGCTACTGATCCATCAACATAAAACCAGTGCCATCCACCCCATCTCTCTAAATAAAACCAGTGCCATCCTCCCCATCTATCTACATAAAACCAGTGCCGTCCTACCCATCTATCTACAGAAAACCAGTGCCATCCACCCGATCTATCTACATAAAACCAGTGCCGTCCTACTCATCTATCTACATAAAACCGGTGTCATCCCACCCATCTATCTATGTAAAACCAGTGCCATCCTCCCCATCTATCTACATAAAACCAGTGCCGTCCTACCCATCTATCTACAAAAACCAGTGCCGTGCTACTGATCCATCAACATAAAACCAGTACCATCCACCCCATCTCTCTAAATAAAACCAGTGCCATCCTACCCACCCGTCTACGTAAAACCAGTGCCATCCTACCCATCTAACTACACTAAATGAAACTAGTGCCGTCCTCCTCATCTAACTACATAAAACCAGTGCCGTCCTTTCCATCTCTCTACATAAAACCAGTGTTGTCCTCCCAATCTAACTACATAAAACCAGTGCCGTCCTACCCATCTAACTACATAAAAGCAGTGCTGTCCTACCCATCTACCTACATAAAACAAATGCCGCCCTCCCCATCTGTCTGCATAAAAGCAGTGTCGTCCTCCCCATCTCTCTACATAAAACCAGTGTCGTCCTCCCCGTCTCTCTACATAAAATCAGTGCCGTCCTCTCCATCTCTCTACATAAAACCAGTGCCGACCTTTCCATCTATCTACACAAAACCACTGTTGTCCTCCCCATCTACCTATATAAAACCAGTGCCGTCCTCTCTATCTCTCTACATAAAACCAGTGCCGTCCTACCCATCTATCTACATAAAACCAGTGTCGTCCACCCCATCTATCTACATAAAATCAGTGCCATCCTACTCATCTATCTACATAAAACCAGTGCCATCCTCCCCATCTATCTACATAAAACCAGTGCCGTCCTACCCATCTATCTACGTAAAACCAGTGCCGTGTTCTCAATCTCTCTACATAAAACCAGTGCCATCCTCCCCATCTCTCCAAATAAAACCTGTGCCGTCCTACCCACCCGTCTACATAAAACCAGTGCCATCCTCCCCATCTAACTACATAATACCAGTGCAGTCCTCTCCATATCTCTACATAAAACCAGTGCCGTCCTACCCATCTATCTTCATAAAACCAGTGTCATCCCACCCATCTATCTACATAAAACCAGTGCCATCCTACCCATCTATCTACATAAAACCAGTGCCCCTCACCCATCTATCTACATAAAACCAGTGCCATCCTACCCATCTATCTACATAAAACCAGTGCCGTGCTACTGATCCATCAACATCAAACCAGTGCCATCCACCCCATCTCTCTAAACAAAACCAGTGCCATCCTACCCACCCGTCCACATAAAACCAGTGCCATCCTACCCATCGAACTAAATGAAACCAGTGCCGTCCTCCTCATCTAACTACATAAAACCAGTGCCGTCCTTTCCATCTCTCTACATAAAACCAGTGTTGTCCTCCCAATCTAACTACATAAAACCAGTGCCGTCCTACCCATCTAACTACATAAAAGCAGTGCTGTCCTACCCATCTACCTACATAAAACAAATGCCGCCCTCCCCATCTGTCTGCATAAAAGCAGTGTCGTCCTCCCCATCTCTCTACATAAAACCAGTGTCGTCCTCCCCGTCTCTCTACATAAAATCAGTGCCGTCCTCTCCATCTCTCTACATAAAACCAGTGCCGACCTTTCCATCTATCTACACAAAACCACTGTTGTCCTCCCCATCTACCTATATAAAACCAGTGCCGTCCTCTCTATCTCTCTACATAAAACCAGTGCCGTCCTACCCATCTATCTACATAAAACCAGTGTCGTCCACCCCATCTATCTACATAAAATCAGTGCCATCCTACTCATCTATCTACATAAAACCAGTGCCATCCTCCCCATCTATCTACATAAAACCAGTGCCGTCCTACCCATCTATCTACGTAAAACCAGTGCCGAGTTCTCAATCTCTCTACATAAAACCAGTGCCATCCTCCCCATCTCTCCAAATAAAACCTGTGCCGTCCTACCCACCCATCTACATAAAACCAGTGCCATCCTACCCATCTAACTACATAAAACCAGTGCAGTCCTCCTCATCTAACTACATAAAACTAGTGCCGTCCTTTCCATCTCTCTACATAAAAGCAGTGTTGTCCTCCCCATCTATCTACATAAAACCAGTGCAGTCTTGCCCATCTATCTACATAAAACCAGTGCCGTCCCACCCATCTATCTACATAAAACCAGTGCCACCCTACCTATCTATATAGATAATACCAGTGCCGTACTCTCCATCTCTCTCATAAAACCAGTACCGTCCTCCCCATCTGTCTGCATAAAACCAGTGTCGTCCTCCCCATCTATCTAGATAAAA
>NW_027276524.1:0-38530 GCF_030028105.1 Mobula birostris | reverse complement strand
TGTTTTTGCACACCTCTCATACCTTCCCCAATATCACCGTGGTTTCATGCACATCTCTTAACGTCCCATATATCGCTGTGTATTCGCGCACCTGCCATAGCATCCTCTACATCGCTATGCCTTCGCGCACCTCTCATACCTTCCCCTATGTCGCCCTGTTTCCCGTGCACCTCCCATACCATCCCCTATATCGCCGTATTTTTGCGCACCTCTCATGGCTTCCACAATATCGCCGTGTTTTCACGCACATCTCATAACCTCTCCTATATCTCTGTGTATTCACGCACCTCTCATAGCATCCCCTATATCGCTGTGCCTTGCGCACCTCTCATAGCTTTCCCTATATTGCTGTGCCTTGCGCACCTCTCATAGCTTCCCCTATATCGCTGTCTTTTCGCGCACATCCCATAGATTCAACTTTATCACTGTGTTATTCCTCACCTCTCATAGCTTCCCCTGCATCGCCGTGTTTTTGCTCACTTCTCATGTCTTCACCTAGATCGCTATGTTTTTGCTCCTCTCAATACTTCCCCTATATCGCTGTGTTTTCTCGCACCTCTGACACATTCTCCCATATCGCCGTGTTTTCATGCATATCTCATACCGTCTCCTATATCACTGTGTTTTCACGCACATCCCATACCATCCGTTATATCGCTGTGCCTTCCTGTACCTCTCATATCTTTCCCTATATCGTTGTGTTTTCATGCTCATCTCATACCTTCCCCGATATCGCTGACTTTTTGCGCACATCCCATAGATTCAGCTTTATCGCTGTGTTATTGCTCACCTCTCATAGCTTCCCCTGTATCGCCGTGTTTTTGCTCACCTCTCATGTCTTCACCTAGATCGCTATTTTTTCGCTCTTCTCAATACTTCCCCTCTAAGGCTGCGTTTTCATGCACATCTCATAACGTCCCCTATATCGCTGTCTATTCATGCACCTCCCATTCCTTACCGAATATATCTCTGTGTTTTCGTGCACCTTTCATACCTTCCCCTATATCGCTGTGTTTTCGCAGACCTCTCATAACATCTCCCTATATCGCTGTGTTTTTGTGCACCTCTCATACCTTCCCTAATATCGCTGCGTTTTCATGTACATCTCATCACGTCCCCTATATCGCTGTGTATTCACGCACCTCTCATAGCATCCCCTATATCGCTGTGCCTTGCGCACCTCTCATACCTTCCCCAATATCGCTGTGTTTTCGTGCACCTCTCATACCTTCCCCTATATCGATGTATTTTTGCGCACCTCTCATAACTTCTCCTATATCACTGTATTTTTGTGCAGCTCTTATACCTTCCCCCTATACTGCCGTGTTTTCATGCACATCTCATAGCGTCCCCTATATCGCTGTGTTTTCGCGCACCTCCCATAGCTTCGCCTACATCGCTGTTTTCGTGCACCTCTCATACCTTCCCCTATATCGATGTATTTTTGCGCACATCTCATACCTTCCCCTATATCACAATGTATTCGCGCACCTCCCATACCATCCCCTATATCACTGTGCCTTCGCGCACCTCTCATGCATTCCCGTATACCGCTGTGTTTTTGCACACCTCTCATACCTTCCCCAATATCACCGTGGTTTCATGCACAGCTCATAATGTCCCCAATGTCGCTGGGTTTTCACGCACCTCTCATAACCTCTCCTATATCGCCCTGTTTTCGAGCTCCTCTCATACCTTCCCCTATATCGCTGTGTTTTCGCACACCTCTCATGGCTTCCCGACTATCGCCGTGTATTGATGCACATCTCATACATTCCCCTATATCGCTGTGCTTTCGCGCACCTCCCATAGCTTCGCCTACATCGCTGTTTTCGCGCACCTCTCATACCTTCCCCTATATCGATGTATTTTTGCGCATATCTCATATCTTCCCCTATATTGATGTGTTTTCATGCACATCTCATAACGTCCCCTATATCGCTGTGTATTTGCGCACCGCCCATAGAATACCCTATATCACTGTGCCTTCGCGCACCTCTCATTCATTCCCGTATACCGCTGTGTTTTTGCACACCTCTCATACCTTCCCCAATATCACCGTGGTTTCATGCACATCTCTTAACGTCCCATATATCGCTGTGTATTCGCGCACCTGCCATAGCATCCTCTACATCGCTATGCCTTCGCGCACCTCTCATACCTTCCCCTATGTCGCCCTGTTTCCCGTGCACCTCCCATACCATCCCCTATATCGCCGTATTTTTGCGCACCTCTCATGGCTTCCACAATATCGCCGTGTTTTCACGCACATCTCATAACCTCTCCTATATCTCTGTGTATTCACGCACCTCTCATAGCATCCCCTATATCGCTGTGCCTTGCGCACCTCTCATAGCTTTCCCTATATTGCTGTGCCTTGCGCACCTCTCATAGCTTCCCCTATATCGCTGTCTTTTCGCGCACATCCCATAGATTCAACTTTATCACTGTGTTATTCCTCACCTCTCATAGCTTCCCCTGCATCGCCGTGTTTTTGCTCACTTCTCATGTCTTCACCTAGATCGCTATGTTTTTGCTCCTCTCAATACTTCCCCTATATCGCTGTGTTTTCTCGCACCTCTGACACATTCTCCCATATCGCCGTGTTTTCATGCATATCTCATACCGTCTCCTATATCACTGTGTTTTCACGCACATCCCATACCATCCGTTATATCGCTGTGCCTTCCTGTACCTCTCATATCTTTCCCTATATCGTTGTGTTTTCATGCTCATCTCATACCTTCCCCGATATCGCTGACTTTTTGCGCACATCCCATAGATTCAGCTTTATCGCTGTGTTATTGCTCACCTCTCATAGCTTCCCCTGTATCGCCGTGTTTTTGCTCACCTCTCATGTCTTCACCTAGATCGCTATTTTTTCGCTCTTCTCAATACTTCCCCTCTAAGGCTGCGTTTTCATGCACACCTCATAACGTCCCCTATATCGCTGTCTATTCGTGCACCTCCCATTCCTTACCGAATATATCTCTGTGTTTTCGTGCACCTTTCATACCTTCCCCTATATCGCTGTGTCTTCGCAGACCTCTCATAACATCTCCTATATCGCTGTGTTTTTGTGCACCTCTCATACCTTCCCTAATATCGCTGCGTTTTCATGTACATCTCATCACGTCCCCTATATCGCTGTGTATTCACGCACCTCTCATAGCATCCCCTATATCGCTGTGCCTTGCGCACCTCTCATACCTTCCCCAATATCGCTGTGTTTTCGTGCACCTCTCATACCTTCCCCTATATCGATGTATTTTTGCGCACCTCTCATAACTTCTCCTATATCACTGTATTTTTGTGCAGCTCTTATACCTTCCCCTGTACTGCCGTGTTTTCATGCACATCTCATAGCGTCCCCTATATCGCTGTGTATTCACGCACCTCCCATAGCATCCCTTATATTGCTGTGCCTTCGCGCACCTCTCATACCTTCCCCTATATCGCCCTGTTTTCGCGCACCTTCCATACCTTCCCGTATATCGCTGTGTTTTCATGCACCTCTCATTATATCGCTGTGTTTTTGCGCACATCTCATACCTCCCCTTATATCGCTGTGTTTTCACGCACCTCTCATAAATTCCCCTGTATTGCTGTATTTATGCGCACCTCTCATAACTTCCCCTATATTGCCGTGTTTTCGTGCACCTCTCATACCTTCCCCTATATCGATGTATTTTTGCGCACCTCTCATAACTTCTCCTATATCACTGTATTTTTGTGCAGCTCTTATACCTTCCCCTATACTGCCGTGTTTTCATGCACATCTCATAGCGTCCCCTATATCGCTGTGTATTCACGCACCTCCCATAGCAACCCTTATATTGCTGTGCCTTCGCGCACCTCTCATACCTTCCCCTATATCGCCCTGTTTTCGCGCACCTTCCATACCTTCCCGTATATCGCTGTGTTTTCATGCACCTCTCATACCTCCCCCTATATCGCTGTGTTTTCACGCACCTCTCATAATTTCACCAATATCGCCGTATTTTTGCGCACCTCTCATGGCTTCCCCAATATTGCCACGTTTTCATGCACATCTCTTAATGTCCCATATATCGCTGTGTATTCGCGCAACTGCCATAGCATCCCTTATATCGCTGTGCCTTCGCGCACCTCTCATACCTTCCCCTATGTCGCCCTGTTTTCGCACACCTCCCATTGTGTCCCCTATATCGCTGTATTTTCACACACCTCTCATGGCTTCCCCAATATCACCGTGTTTTCATACACATCTCATAACGTCTCCTATATCTCCGTGTATTCACGCACCTCCCATTGCATCCCCTATATCGCTGTGCCTTCGCGCTTCGCTCATTCCTTCCCCTATATCGCCCTGTTTCCCGTGCACCTCCCATGGCTTCGCCTACATCGCTGTGTTTTTGCGCACATCTCATACCTTCCCCTATATCGCCGTGTTTTCGCGCACCTCTCATTTCTTCACCTATATCGCTGTGTTTCCGCTCCTCTCATTACTTCCCCTCTTCCGCTCTGTGTTCTCGCACTTCTGATACAGTTCCATGTAACAACGTGTTTTCGCGCAACTCTCATAATTTCACCTATATCGCCGTGTTCTCGCACACCTCTCATATCTTCCCCTATATCACTGTGTTTTCGCGCACGTCCAGTAGCGTCCTCTATATCGCTCTGTTTTCACGCACCTCTCATGTCTTCCCCTATATCACTGTGTTTCCGTGCACCTCCCATACCATCCCCTATATTGCTGTGTTTCGCACACGTCTCATACCTTTCCCTATATCGCCCTGTTTTCGAGCACCTCCCATACCTTCCCCTATATCGCTGTGTTTTCGTTACCTCTCATACCTCCCCTTATATCGCTGTGTTTTCGTGCACCTCCCATAGCATCCCCTATATCGCTGTGCCTTCACGCACCTCTCATACCTTCCCCTATATCGCCCTGTTTTCGCGCACATCCCATACCTTCCACTATATTGCCCTGTTTCCCCGCAACTCACATGTCTTCCACCACATCACTGTGTTTTCTGGCACCTCTGATGCATTCCCCTGTAACACCAAGTTTCGCGCACCTCTGATACTTTCCCCTAAATCGCCGTGTTTACGCGCACCTCTCATACCTCCCCCTATATCACCATATTTTTATGCACATCTCAATACAGTCTCCTATATAGCTGTGTTTTTGCGCACCTCCCATAGCATCCCCTATATCGCTGTGCCTTCGTGCACCTCTCATACCTTCCCCTATATCGCCTTGTTTTCGCGCACCTCCTATACCTTCCCTTATGTCACTGCGTTTTCGTGCACCTTTCATACTTTCCCCTATATCGCTGTGTTTTCGCACACCTCTCATAACTTCTCCAATATCGCTGTGTTTTTGTGCACCTCTCATACCTTTCCTAATATCACTGCGTTTTCATGCACATCTCATCACGTCCCCTATATCGCTGTGTATTCACGCACCTCCCATAGCATCCCCTATATCGCTGTGCCCTGCGCACCTCTCATAACTTCCCCTATATCGCTGTCTTTTCGCGCACATCCCATAGATTCATCTTTATCGCTGTGTTATTGCTCACCTCTCATAGATTCCCCTATATCGCTGTGTTTTTGCTCACTTCTCATAGATTCCACTACATCGACATGTTTTCGCGCACCTCTCATGTCTTCACCTAGATCGCTATGTTTTCGATTCTCTCAATACTTCCCTTATATCGCTGTGTTTTCTCACACATCTGATAGATTCTCCCGTATCGCTGTGTTTTCGCACAACTCTCATAATGTCCCTTATATCGCCTTGTTCTCGCACACCTCTCATAACTTCCCCTATATCAGTGTGTTTTCGCGCAAGTCCCATTATGTCCCCTATGTCGCTGTGTTTTCGCGCACCTCTCATAGCTTCCCCTATATCGCCCTGTTTTCGTGCACATCCCATATCTTCCACTATATTGCCCTGCTTTCGCGCACCTCTCATGTATTCCACGACATAGCTGTGTTTTCTGGCACCTCTGATGCATTCCCCTGTAACGCCAAATTTTCGCGCACCTCTCATACTTTCCCCTATATCGCCGTGTTTACGCACACCTCTCATACCTCCCCCTATATCGCCATGTTTTTATGCACAACTCATACCGTCTCCTATATCGCTGTGTTTTCGCGCACCTCCCATAGCATCCCCTATATCGCTGTGCCTTCGTGCAACTCTCATACCTTCCCCTATATCGCTGTGTTTTCACGCACCTCTCTTAACTTCTCCTATATCGCTGTGTTTTTGCACACCTCTCATACCTTCCCCTATATCGCCGTGTTTTCAGGCACCTCTCATGGCTTCCCCAATATCGCCGTGTATTCATGCACATCTCATACCGTCCCCTATATCGCTGTGTTTTGGCGCACCTCCCGTAGCTTCATCTACATCGCTGTTTCCGCGCACATCCCATAGCTTCACCTTGATCGCTGTGTTATTGCTCACCTCTCATAGCTTACCCTATATCGCCGTACTCTCGCACACCTCTCATACTTTCCCCTATATCACTGTTTTTTTGCGCATGTCCCATAGCGTCCCCTATATCGCTGTGTTTTCTCGCACCTCTGATACATTCCCCTGTATCGCTGTGGTTTCGCGCACATCCCATAGGTTCCACTATATTGCCCTGTTTT
Source organism: Mobula birostris (assembly GCF_030028105.1). NCBI lineage: Eukaryota > Metazoa > Chordata > Chondrichthyes > Myliobatiformes > Myliobatidae > Mobula > Mobula birostris. Next base: position 31,882 of record NW_027276524.1, on the reverse strand, counting down.
TGCGCACCTCTCATGTCTTCCCCTATATCACGGTGTTTTCGTGCACCTCTCATAGCATCCCCTATATCGCTGTGACTTTGCGCACTTCTCATAACTTCCCCTATATCGCCCTGTTTTCGCGCACCTCCCATACCTTCCCCAATATCGCTGTTTTTTCATGCACCTCTCATAGCCACCCTTATGTCGCTGTGTTTTCACGCACTTCTCATAACTTCTCCAAATTCGCTGTATTTTTGCGCAGTTCTTATACCTTCCCCTATATTGCCATGTTTTCATGCACATCTCATAACGTCCCCTATATCGCTGTGTATTCGCGCACATCCCATAGATTCAGCTTTATCGCTGTGTTATTGATCTCCTCTCATAGCTTCCCCTGTATCGCCGTGTTTTTGCTCACCTCTCATGTCTTCACCTAGATCGCTATGTTTTCGCTCCTCTCAATACTTCCCCTATATCGCTGTGTTTTCTCGCACAATTGATACATTCTCCCGTATCGCCATGTTTTCGCACACCTCTCATACCTTCCCCTATATCGCTGTGTTTTTGTGCACCTCTCATACCTTCACTAATATCGTTGCATTTTCATGCACATCTCATCACGTCCCCTACATCGCTGTGCATTCACGCACCTCCCATAGTATCCCCTATATCGCTGTGCCTTCGCGCACCTCTCATACCTTCCCCTATATCGCCCTGTTTTCGTGCATCTCCCATTCCTTCCCCTATATCGCTGTGTTTTCGTGCACCTCTCCTACCTTCCCTTATATCGCTGTGTTTTCACGCACCTCTCATAACTTCTCCTATATCGCTGTATTTTTGCGCAGCTCCAATACCTTCCCCTATATTGCCGTGTTTTCATGCTCATCTCATAATGCCCCATACATCTCTGTGTATTCGCGCACCTGCCATAGCATCCCCTATATCGCTGTATTTTCGCACACCTCTCATGGCTTCCCCAATATCGCCGTGTTTTCATGCACATCTCATAATGTCCCCTATATCTCTGTGTACTCATGCAACTCCCATAGCATCCCCTATATCGCTGTGCCTTCGTGCACCTCTCATACCTTCTCCTATATCGCTGTGTTTTCATGCACGTCTCATAACGTCCCCTATATCGCTGGGTTTTCACGCACCTCTCATAACTTCCCCTATATTGCTGTATTTTTGCGCACCTCTCATAACTTCCCCTATATCGCCGTGTTTTTATGCACATCTCATAACGTCCCTTATATCGCTGTGTATTCGAGCACCTCCCATTCCTTCCCGTGTATATCTCTGTGTTTTCGTGCACCTTTCATACCTTCCCCTATATCGTTGTGTTTTCGCACACCTCTCATATCTTCCCCTATATCACTGTGTTTTTGTACACCTCTCATACCTTCCCTAATATCACTGCGTTTTCATGCACATCCCATCACGTCCCCTATATCGCTGTGTTTTCACTCACCTCTCATAGCTTCCCCTATATCGCTGTCTTTTCACGCACATCCCATAGATTCAGCTTTATCGCCGTGTTTTTGCTCACCTCTCATAGCTTCTCCTATATCGCCGTGTTTTCGCGCACCTGTCATGTCATCACCTAGATCGTTATGTTTTCGCTCCTCCTAATACTTCCCCTATATCGCTGTGTTTTCTAGCACATCTCATACATTCTCCCGTATCGCCGTGTTTTCACACACCTCTCATAATTTCCCCTATATCGCCTTGTTCTCGCACACCTCTCATACCTTCCCCTATATCACTGTGTTTTCGCGTACGTCCCATTGCGTCCCCTATATCGCTGTGTTTTCGCGCACCTCTCATAACTTCCCTTATATCGCTGTGTATTCTCGCACCTCTGATGCATTCCCCTGTATCGCCGTGTTTTTGCGCACCTCTCATACTTTCCCCTATATCGCCGTGTTTTCACGCATCTCTCATTTCTTCCCCGATATCTCCGTGTTTTCATGCACATCTCATACCGTCCCCTATATCACTGTGCCTTCGCGCACCTCTCATACCTTCCCCTATATCGCTGTGTTTTCGTGCACCTCTCATACCTTCACACCTTCCCCTATATCGCTGTGTTTTCACTCAACTCTCATAACTTCTCATATATCGCCGTGGTTTTACGGACCTCTCATAATTTCCCCTATATAGCCATGTCCTTGCACACCTCTCATACCTTCTACTATATCACTGTGTTTTTGCACACGTCCCATAGCATCCCCTGTATCGCTGTGTTTTTGGGCACTTCTCATAACTTTCCCTGTATCGCCATGTTTTCGCGCATATCCCATCATTCCACTATATAGCCCTGTTTTCGTGCACATCTCATACCTTCCCCTATATCGCTGTGTTTTCACGCACCTCTCATAACTTCTCCTATATCGCTGTATTTTTGCGCACCTCTCATACTTTCCCCTATATCGCCGTGTTTTCAATCACATCTCATAACGTCCCCCATATTGCTGTGCATTCGTGCACCTCCCATAGAATCCCCTATATTGCTGTGCTTTTCTCGCACATCTCATACCTTCCCTTTAATCGCTGTCTTTTTGCACACATCCCATAGCTTCATCTTTATCGCTGTGTTATTGCTCACCTCTCATAGCTTCCCCTGTATCACTTTGTTTTCATGCACCTCTCAGTCTTCACCTATATCGCTATGTTTTCGCTGCTGTCATTACTTCCATTATATCGCTGTGTATTCTCACTCCTCTGATACATTCCCCTGTATCGCCGTGTTGTCACGCACCTCTCATAATTTCCCCTACATGGCTGTATTCTCGCACACCTCTCATAACTTCCCCTATATCACTGTGTTTTCGCGCACGTCCCATAGCTTCCACTACATTGCCCTGTTTTTGCGCACCTCTCATACATTCCCATATATCGCCCTGTTTTCGCACACCTCTCATTCCTTCCCCTGTATCGCTGTGTTTTAGTGCACCTCTCATACCTTCCCCTATATTGCCCTGTTTTCGCGAAGCTCCCATACCTTCTCCGATATCGCTGTGTATTCGTGCACCTCTCATACCTTCCCCTCTTTTGCTGTCTTTTCGCGCACCTCTCATACCTTCCCCTACATCGCCCTGTTTTCGCACACATTCCATAGCTTCCACTATATTGCCCTGTTTTCGCGCACCTCTCATGCCTTCCCCTATATCGCCCTGCTTTCGCACACATCCCATAGCTTCCACTATATCGCTCTGTTTTCACTCGTCTCATAACGTCCCCTATATCGCTTTGTTTTCTTGCACCTCTGATGCATTCCCCTGTATCGCCGTGTTTTCGCGCACCTCTCATACCTTCCCCAATATTTTCGTGCACATCCCATAGCTTCCACTATATTGCCCTGTTTTCGCACACCTCTCATGTATTCCATTACCTCGCTGTGTTTTCGCGCACCTCCCATACCTCCCCCTATATCGCCGTGTTTTATGCACATCTCATACCGTCCCCTATATTATTGTGTTTTGGCGCACCTCCCATACCTTCCCCTATATCGCCGTGTTTTTGTGCACCTCTCATACCTTCCCCAATATCGCCCTGTTTTTGCGCACCTCCTATACCTTCCCTTATATTGCTGCGTATTCGTGCACCTCTCATACCTTCCCGTACATTGCCCAGTGTTCGCGCACCTCCTATACCTTCCCTTGATTTGCTGCATTTTCGTGCACCTCTCATACCTTCCCCTATATCGCTGTGTTTTCATGCACATCTCATAACGTCCCCTATTTCACTGTGTATTCGTGCACCTCCCATAACATTCCCTATATCGCTCTGCCTCCACGCACCTCTCATACGTTCCCCTATATCACCGTGTTTTCATGCACATTTCATAACGTCCCCTATATTGCTGGGTTTTCACGCACCTCTCATAACTTCCCCTATATCGCCCTGTTTTCGCACTCCTCTCATAGCTTCACCTATATCACTGCGTTTTCACGCACCTCTCATAACTTCCCCTATATCGCTGTGTTTTCGCACACCTCTCATGGCTTCCGGTCTATCACCGTGTATTCATGCACATCTCATATCGTCCCGTATATCGCTGTGCTTTCGCGCACCTCTCATACCTTCCCCTATATCGCTGTGTTTTTGTGCACCTCTCATACCTTCACTAACATCGTTGCATTTTCATGCACATCTCATCACGTCCCCTATATCGCTGTGCATTCACGCACCTCCCATAATATCCCCTATGTCGCTGTGCCTTCGCGCACCTCTAATACCTTCCCCTATATCTCCCTGTTTTCGTGCATCTCCAATTCCTTCCCCTATATCGCTGCGTTTTCGTGCACATTTCATACCTGCCCCTACATCACTGTGTTTTCACACACCTCTCATAGCTTCTCCTATATCGCTGTGTTTTTGTGCACCTCTCATACCTTCCCTAATATCGCTGCGTTTTCATGCACATCTCATCACGTCCCCCATATCGCTTTGTATTCACGCATCTCCCATAGCATCCCTTATATCGCTGTGCATTGCGCACCTCTCATACTTTCCCCTATATCGCTGTCTTTTCCCGCACATCCCATAGATCCGCCTTTATCGCTGTGTTATTGCTCACCTCTCATAGCTTCCCCTGTAAAGCCGTGTTTTGCTCACCTCTCATACCTTCCCCTATATCACTGTGTTTTCACGCACGTCCCATAGCGTCCCTTATATCGCTGTGCTTTCGCGCACCTCTCATACCTTCCCCTATATTGCCCTATTTTCGCGCAACTCCTATACCTTCCCTTATATCGCTGCGTTTTCGTATACCTCTCATACCTCCCCCAATATCGTTGTGTTTTCACGCACCTCTCATAACTTATCCTATATTGCTGTATTTTTGCGCACCTCTCATAACTTCCCCTATATTGCCGTGTTTTTATGCACATCTCATAATGTCCCCTATATCGCTGTGTATTCGTGCACCTCCCATTCCTTCCCCTATATCGCTGTGTTTTCGTGCTCCTCTCATACCTTCCCTAATATCGCTGCGTTTTCATGCACATCTCATCACGTCCCCTATATCGCTGTGTATTCACGCACCTCCCATAGCATCCCCTATATCGCTGTGCCTTGTGCACCTCTCATACCTTCCCCTATATCGCAGTCTTTTCGCGCACATCCCATAGATTCACCTTTATCGCTGTATTATTGCTCACCTCTCATAGCTTCCCCTGTATTGCCGTGTTTTTGCTCACCTCTCGTAGCTTCCCCTATATCGCCGTGTTTTCGCGCACCTCTCCTGTCTTCCCCTATATCACTGTGTTTTCGCGCACCTTCCATAGCATCCCCTATATTGCTGTGCCTTCGCATACCTCCACTAACTTCATCTATTTCACCCTGTTTTCGATCACCTTACATACCTTCCCCTATATCGCTGTGTTTTTGTGCACCTCTCATACCTCCCCCTATATCGCTGTGCCTTGCGCACCTCTCATACATTCCCCTATATCACCCTGTTTTCGCGCACCTCCCATTCCTTCACCTATATCGCTGTTTTTGTGCACATCACATACCTTCCCCTATATCGCTGTGTTTTCACACACCTCTCATAACTTCTCCTATATCACTGTGTTTTTTTTGCACCTCTCATACCTTCCCTAATATCGCTGCATTTTCATGGACATCTCATCACGTCCCCTATATCGCTGTGTATTCACGCACCTCCCATAGCATCCCCTATATCACTGTGCCTTGCGCACCTCTCATACCTTCCCCTATATCGCTGTCTTTTTGCGCACATCCCACAGATTCACCTTTATCGCTGTGTTATTGCTCATCTCTCATAGCTTCCCCTGTATTGCTGTCTTTTCGCGCACATCCCATAGATTCACCTTTATCGCTGTTTTATTGCTCACCTCTCATAGCTTCCCCTGTATCATCGTGTTTTCGCTCACCTCTCATAGATTCCCCTATATCGCCCTGTTTTCGTGCACCTCCCATACCTTCCCTGATATCGCTGTGTTTTCGTGCTCCTCTCATACCTTCCCCTATATTGCTGTTTTCTCGCACCTCCGATACATTCTCCTGTATTGCCATGTTTTCGCGCACCTCTTACAATTTCCCCTATATCGCAGTGTTCTCGCACACCTCTCATACCTTCCCCTATATCACTGTTTTTTTGCGCATGTCCCATAGCTTCCCCTATATCGCTGTGTTTTCGCGCACCTCTGATACATTCCCCTGTATCGCCGTGGTTTCGCGCACATCCCATAGGTTCCACTATATTGCCCTGTTTTTGCGCACCTCTCATGTCTTCACCTATATCACGGTGTTTTCGCGCACCTCTCATAGCATCCCCTGTATAGCTGTGCCTTTGCGCACCTCTCATAACTTCCCCTATATTGCCCTGTTTTCGCGCACCTCCCATACCTTCCCCAATATCGCTGTGTTTTCGTGCACCTCTCCTACCTTCCCCTATATCGCTGTGTTTTCATGCAGCTCTCATAACTTCTCCTATATAACTGTATTTTTGCGCAGCTCTTATACCTTCCCCTATATTGCCGTGTTTTCATGCACATCTCATAATGTCCCCTATATCGCTGCGTATTCGCGCACCTCCCAATATCGCCCTGTTTTCGCGCACCTCTCATACTTTCCATTATATCGCCCTGTTTACGCGCACCTCTCATACCTCCCCCAATATCGCCATGTTTTTATGCACATTTCATACCGTCTCCTATATCGCTGTGTTTTCGCACACCTCCCATAGCATCCCCTATATTGCTGTGCCTTCGTGCACCTCTCATACCTTCCCCTATATCGCCCTGTTTTCGCGCACCTCTCATGTATTCCACTACATCGCTGTGTTTTCTGGCACCTCTGATGCATTCCCCTGTAACGCCAAGTTTTCGCGCACATCTCATACTTTCCCCTATATCGCCGTGTTTTTTGCGCGCACCTCTCATACCTCCCCCTACATCGCCATGTTTTTATGCACATTTTATACCGTCTCCTATATCGCTGTTTTCTCGCGCACCTCCCATAGCATCCCCTATATCGCTGTGCCTTCATGCACCTCTCATACCTTCCCCTAAATCGCCCTGTTTTCGCGCACCTCCTATACCTTCCCTTATATAGCTGTGTTTTCATGCACATCTCATAACGTCCCCTATATCGCTGTCTATTCATGCACCTCCCATTCCTTACCGAATATATCTCTGTGTTTTCGTGCACCTTTCATACCTTCCCCTATATCGCTGTGTTTTCGCAGACCTCTCATAACATCTCCTATATCGCTGTGTTTTTGTGCACCTCTCATACCTTCCCTAATATCGCTGCGTTTTCATGTACATCTCATCACGTCCCCTATATCGCTGTGTATTCACGCACCTCTCATAGCATCCCCTATATCGCTGTGCCTTGCGCACCTCTCATACCTTCCCCAATATCGCTGTGTTTTCGTGCACCTCTCATACCTTCCCCTATATCGATGTATTTTTGCGCACCTCTCATAACTTCTCCTATATCACTGTATTTTTGTGCAGCTCTTATACCTTCCCCTATAATTGCCGTGTTTTCATGCACATCTCATAGCGTCCCCTATATCGCTGTGTTTTCGCGCACCTCCCATAGCTTCGCCTACATCGCTGTTTTCGTGCACCTCTCATACCTTCCCCTATATCGATGTATTTTTGCGCACATCTCATACCTTCCCCTATATCACAATGTATTCGCGCACCTCCCATACCATCCCCTATATCACTGTGCCTTCGCGCACCTCTCATGCATTCCCGTATACCGCTGTGTTTTTGCACACCTCTCATACCTTCCCCAATATCACCGTGGTTTCATGCACAGCTCATAATGTCCCCAATGTCGCTGGGTTTTCACGCACCTCTCATAACCTCTCCTATATCGCCCTGTTTTCGAACTCCTCTCATACCTTCCCCTATATCGCTGTGTTTTCGCACACCTCTCATGGCTTCCCGACTATCGCCGTGTATTGATGCACATCTCATACATTCCCCTATATCGCTGTGCTTTCGCGCACCTCCCATAGCTTCGCCTACATCGCTGTTTTCGCGCACCTCTCATACCTTCCCCTATATCGATGTATTTTTGCGCATATCTCATATCTTCCCCTATATTGATGTGTTTTCATGCACATCTCATAACGTCCCCTATATCGCTGTGTATTCACGCACCTCTCATAGCATCCCCTATATCGCTGTGCCTTGCGCACCTCTCATAGCTTTCCCTATATTGCTGTGCCTTGCGCACCTCTCATAGCTTCCCCTATATCGCTGTCTTTTCGCGCACATCCCATAGATTCAACTTTATCACTGTGTTATTCCTCACCTCTCATAGCTTCCCCTGCATCGCCGTGTTTTTGCTCACTTCTCATGTCTTCACCTAGATCGCTATGTTTTTGCTCCTCTCAATACTTCCCCTATATCGCTGTGTTTTCTCGCACCTCTGACACATTCTCCCATATCGCCGTGTTTTCATGCATATCTCATACCGTCTCCTATATCACTGTGTTTTCACGCACATCCCATACCATCCGTTATATCGCTGTGCCTTCCTGTACCTCTCATATCTTTCCCTATATCGTTGTGTTTTCATGCTCATCTCATACCTTCCCCGATATCGCTGACTTTTTGCGCACATCCCATAGATTCAGCTTTATCGCTGTGTTATTGCTCACCTCTCATAGCTTCCCCTGTATCGCCGTGTTTTTGCTCACCTCTCATGTCTTCACCTAGATCGCTATTTTTTCGCTCTTCTCAATACTTCCCCTCTAAGGCTGCGTTTTCATGCACATCTCATAACGTCCCCTATATCGCTGTCTATTCGTGCACCTCCCATTCCTTACCGAATATATCTCTGTGTTTTCGTGCACCTTTCATACCTTCCCCTATATCGCTGTGTCTTCGCAGACCTCTCATAACATCTCCTATATCGCTGTGTTTTTGTGCACCTCTCATACCTTCCCTAATATCGCTGCGTTTTCATGTACATCTCATCACGTCCCCTATATCGCTGTGTATTCACGCACCTCTCATAGCATCCCCTATATCGCTGTGCCTTGCGCACCTCTCATACCTTCCCCAATATCGCTGTGTTTTCGTGCACCTCTCATACCTTCCCCTATATCGATGTATTTTTGCGCACCTCTCATAACTTCTCCTATATCACTGTATTTTTGTGCAGCTCTTATACCTTCCCCTGTACTGCCGTGTTTTCATGCACATCTCATAGCGTCCCCTATATCGCTGTGTATTCACGCACCTCCCATAGCATCCCTTATATTGCTGTGCCTTCGCGCACCTCTCATACCTTCCCCTATATCGCCCTGTTTTCGCGCACCTTCCATACCTTCCCGTATATCGCTGTGTTTTCATGCACCTCTCATTATATCGCTGTGTTTTTGCGCACATCTCATACCTCCCCTTATATCGCTGTGTTTTCACGCACCTCTCATAAATTCCCCTGTATTGCTGTATTTATGCGCACCTCTCATAACTTCCCCTATATTGCCGTGTTTTCGTGCACCTCTCATACCTTCCCCTATATCGATGTATTTTTGCGCACCTCTCATAACTTCTCCTATATCACTGTATTTTTGTGCAGCTCTTATACCTTCCCCTATACTGCCGTGTTTTCATGCACATCTCATAGCGTCCCCTATATCGCTGTGTATTCACGCACCTCCCATAGCAACCCTTATATTGCTGTGCCTTCGCGCACCTCTCATACCTTCCCCTATATCGCCCTGTTTTCGCGCACCTTCCATACCTTCCCGTATATCGCTGTGTTTTCATGCACCTCTCATACCTCCCCCTATATCGCTGTGTTTTCACGCACCTCTCATAATTTCACCAATATCGCCGTATTTTTGCGCACCTCTCATGGCTTCCCCAATATTGCCACGTTTTCATGCACATCTCTTAATGTCCCATATATCGCTGTGTATTCGCGCAACTGCCATAGCATCCCTTATATCGCTGTGCCTTCGCGCACCTCTCATACCTTCCCCTATGTCGCCCTGTTTTCGCACACCTCCCATTGTGTCCCCTATATCGCTGTATTTTCACACACCTCTCATGGCTTCCCCAATATCACCGTGTTTTCATGCACATCTCATAACGTCTCCTATATCTCCGTGTATTCACGCACCTCCCATTGCATCCCCTATATCGCTGTGCCTTCGCGCTTCGCTCATTCCTTCCCCTATATCGCCCTGTTTCCCGTGCACCTCCCATGGCTTCGCCTACATCGCTGTGTTTTTGCGCACATCTCATACCTTCCCCTATATCGCCGTGTTTTCGCGCACCTCTCATTTCTTCACCTATATCGCTGTGTTTCCGCTCCTCTCATTACTTCCCCTCTTCCGCTCTGTGTTCTCGCACTTCTGATACAGTTCCATGTAACAACGTGTTTTCGCGCAACTCTCATAATTTCACCTATATCGCCGTGTTCTCGCACACCTCTCATATCTTCCCCTATATCACTGTGTTTTCGCGCACGTCCAGTAGCGTCCTCTATATCGCTCTGTTTTCACGCACCTCTCATGTCTTCCCCTATATCACTGTGTTTCCGTGCACCTCCCATACCATCCCCTATATTGCTGTGTTTCGCACACGTCTCATACCTTTCCCTATATCGCCCTGTTTTCGAGCACCTCCCATACCTTCCCCTATATCGCTGTGTTTTCGTTACCTCTCATACCTCCCCTTATATCGCTGTGTTTTCGTGCACCTCCCATAGCATCCCCTATATCGCTGTGCCTTCACGCACCTCTCATACCTTCCCCTATATTGCCCTGTTTTCGCGCACATCCCATACCTTCCACTATATTGCCCTGTTTCCCCGCAACTCACATGTCTTCCACCACATCGCTGTGTTTTCTGGCACCTCTGATGCATTCCCCTGTAACACCAAGTTTCGCGCACCTCTGATACTTTCCCCTAAATCGCCGTGTTTACGCGCACCTCTCATACCTCCCCCTATATCACCATATTTTTATGCACATCTCAATACAGTCTCCTATATAGCTGTGTTTTTGCGCACCTCCCATAGCATCCCCTATATCGCTGTGCCTTCGTGCACCTCTCATACCTTCCCCTATATCGCCTTGTTTTCGCGCACCTCCTATACCTTCCCTTATGTCACTGCGTTTTCGTGCACCTTTCATACTTTCCCCTATATCGCTGTGTTTTCGCACACCTCTCATAACTTCTCCAATATCGCTGTGTTTTTGTGCACCTCTCATACCTTTCCTAATATCACTGCGTTTTCATGCACATCTCATCACGTCCCCTATATCGCTGTGTATTCACGCACCTCCCATAGCATCCCCTATATCGCTGTGCCCTGCGCACCTCTCATAACTTCCCCTATATCGCTGTCTTTTCGCGCACATCCCATAGATTCATCTTTATCGCTGTGTTATTGCTCACCTCTCATAGATTCCCCTATATCGCTGTGTTTTTGCTCACTTCTCATAGATTCCACTACATCGACATGTTTTCGCGCACCTCTCATGTCTTCACCTAGATCGCTATGTTTTCGATTCTCTCAATACTTCCCTTATATCGCTGTGTTTTCTCACACATCTGATAGATTCTCCCGTATCGCTGTGTTTTCGCACAACTCTCATAATGTCCCTTATATCGCCTTGTTCTCGCACACCTCTCATAACTTCCCCTATATCAGTGTGTTTTCGCGCAAGTCCCATTATGTCCCCTATGTCGCTGTGTTTTCGCGCACCTCTCATAGCTTCCCCTATATCGCCCTGTTTTCGTGCACATCCCATATCTTCCACTATATTGCCCTGCTTTCGCGCACCTCTCATGTATTCCACGACATAGCTGTGTTTTCTGGCACCTCTGATGCATTCCCCTGTAACGCCAAATTTTCGCGCACCTCTCATACTTTCCCCTATATCGCCGTGTTTACGCACACCTCTCATACCTCCCCCTATATCGCCATGTTTTTATGCACAACTCATACCGTCTCCTATATCGCTGTGTTTTCGCGCACCTCCCATAGCATCCCCTATATCGCTGTGCCTTCGTGCAACTCTCATACCTTCCCCTATATCGCTGTGTTTTCACGCACCTCTCTTAACTTCTCCTATATCGCTGTGTTTTTGCACACCTCTCATACCTTCCCCTATATCGCCGTGTTTTCAGGCACCTCTCATGGCTTCCCCAATATCGCCGTGTATTCATGCACATCTCATACCGTCCCCTATATCGCTGTGTTTTGGCGCACCTCCCGTAGCTTCATCTACATCGCTGTTTCCGCGCACATCCCATAGCTTCACCTTGATCGCTGTGTTATTGCTCACCTCTCATAGCTTACCCTATATCGCCGTACTCTCGCACACCTCTCATACTTTCCCCTATATCACTGTTTTTTTGCGCATGTCCCATAGCGTCCCCTATATCGCTGTGTTTTCTCGCACCTCTGATACATTCCCCTGTATCGCTGTGGTTTCGCGCACATCCCATAGGTTCCACTATATTGCCCTGTTTTTGCGCACCTCTCATGTCTTCCCCTATATCACGGTGTTTTCGTGCACCTCTCATAGCATCCCCTATATCGCTGTGACTTTGCGCACTTCTCATAACTTCCCCTATATCGCCCTGTTTTCGCGCACCTCCCATACCTTCCCCAATATCGCTGTTTTTTCATGCACCTCTCATAGCCACCCTTATGTCGCTGTGTTTTCACGCACTTCTCATAACTTCTCCAAATTCGCTGTATTTTTGCGCAGTTCTTATACCTTCCCCTATATTGCCATGTTTTCATGCACATCTCATAACGTCCCCTATATCGCTGTGTATTCGCGCACATCCCATAGATTCAGCTTTATCGCTGTGTTATTGATCTCCTCTCATAGCTTCCCCTGTATCGCCGTGTTTTTGCTCACCTCTCATGTCTTCACCTAGATCGCTATGTTTTCGCTCCTCTCAATACTTCCCCTATATCGCTGTGTTTTCTCGCACAATTGATACATTCTCCCGTATCGCCATGTTTTCGCACACCTCTCATACCTTCCCCTATATCGCTGTGTTTTTGTGCACCTCTCATACCTTCACTAATATCGTTGCATTTTCATGCACATCTCATCACGTCCCCTACATCGCTGTGCATTCACGCACCTCCCATAGTATCCCCTATATCGCTGTGCCTTCGCGCACCTCTCATACCTTCCCCTATATCGCCCTGTTTTCGTGCATCTCCCATTCCTTCCCCTATATCGCTGTGTTTTCGTGCACCTCTCCTACCTTCCCTTATATCGCTGTGTTTTCACGCACCTCTCATAACTTCTCCTATATCGCTGTATTTTTGCGCAGCTCCAATACCTTCCCCTATATTGCCGTGTTTTCATGCTCATCTCATAATGCCCCATACATCTCTGTGTATTCGCGCACCTGCCATAGCATCCCCTATATCGCTGTGACTTCGCGCACCTCTCATACCTTCCCCTATGTCGCCCTGTCTTCGCACACTCCCATAGCGTCGCCTATATCGCTGTATTTTCGCACACCTCTCATGGCTTCCCCAATATCGCCGTGTTTTCATGCACATCTCATAATGTCCCCTATATCTCTGTGTACTCATGCAACTCCCATAGCATCCCCTATATCGCTGTGCCTTCGTGCACCTCTCATACCTTCTCCTATATCGCTGTGTTTTCATGCACGTCTCATAACGTCCCCTATATCGCTGGGTTTTCACGCACCTCTCATAACTTCCCCTATATTGCTGTATTTTTGCGCACCTCTCATAACTTCCCCTATATCGCCGTGTTTTTATGCACATCTCATAACGTCCCTTATATCGCTGTGTATTCGAGCACCTCCCATTCCTTCCCGTGTATATCTCTGTGTTTTCGTGCACCTTTCATACCTTCCCCTATATCGTTGTGTTTTCGCACACCTCTCATATCTTCCCCTATATCACTGTGTTTTTGTACACCTCTCATACCTTCCCTAATATCACTGCGTTTTCATGCACATCCCATCACGTCCCCTATATCGCTGTGTTTTCACTCACCTCTCATAGCTTCCCCTATATCGCTGTCTTTTCACGCACATCCCATAGATTCAGCTTTATCGCCGTGTTTTTGCTCACCTCTCATAGCTTCTCCTATATCGCCGTGTTTTCGCGCACCTGTCATGTCATCACCTGGATCGCTATGTTTTCGCTCCTCCCAATACTTCCCCTATATCGCTGTGTTTTCTAGCACATCTCATACATTCTCCCGTATCGCCGTGTTTTCGCACACCTCTCATAATTTCCCCTATATCGCCTTGTTCTCGCACACCTCTCATACCTTCCCCTATATCACTGTGTTTTCGCGTACGTCCCATTGCGTCCCCTATATCGCTGTGTTTTCGCGCACCTCTCATAACTTCCCTTATATCGCTGTGTATTCTCGCACCTCTGATGCATTCCCCTGTATCGCCGTGTTTTTGCGCACCTCTCATACTTTCCCCTATATCGCCGTGTTTTCACGCATCTCTCATTTCTTCCCCGATATCTCCGTGTTTTCATGCACATCTCATACCGTCCCCTATATCACTGTGCCTTCGCGCACCTCTCATACCTTCCCCTATATCGCTGTGTTTTCGTGCACCTCTCATACCTTCACACCTTCCCCTATATCGCTGTGTTTTCACTCAACTCTCATAACTTCTCATATATCGCCGTGGTTTTACGGACCTCTCATAATTTCCCCTATATAGCCATGTCCTTGCACACCTCTCATACCTTCTACTATATCACTGTGTTTTTGCACACGTCCCATAGCATCCCCTGTATCGCTGTGTTTTTGGGCACTTCTCATAACTTTCCCTGTATCGCCATGTTTTCGCGCATATCCCATCATTCCACTATATAGCCCTGTTTTCGAGCACCTCTCATGTCTTCCTCTATATCGCTGTGTTTTCGTGCACCTCTCATACCTTCCCCTATATCGCTGTGTTTTCACGCACCTCTCATAACTTCTCCTATATCGCTGTATTTTTGCGCACCTCTCATACTTTCCCCTATATCGCCGTGTTTTCAATCACATCTCATAACGTCCCCCATATTGCTGTGCATTCGTGCACCTCCCATAGAATCCCCTATATTGCTGTGCTTTTCTCGCACATCTCATACCTTCCCTTTAATCGCTGTCTTTTTGCACACATCCCATAGCTTCATCTTTATCGCTGTGTTATTGCTCACCTCTCATAGCTTCCCCTGTATCACTTTGTTTTCATGCACCTCTCAGTCTTCACCTATATCGCTATGTTTTCGCTGCTGTCATTACTTCCATTATATCGCTGTGTATTCTCACTCCTCTGATACATTCCCCTGTATCGCCGTGTTGTCACGCACCTCTCATAATTTCCCCTACATGGCTGTATTCTCGCACACCTCTCATAACTTCCCCTATATCACTGTGTTTTCGCGCACGTCCCATAGCTTCCACTACATTGCCCTGTTTTTGCGCACCTCTCATACATTCCCATATATCGCCCTGTTTTCGCACACCTCTCATTCCTTCCCCTGTATCGCTGTGTTTTAGTGCACCTCTCATACCTTCCCCTATATTGCCCTGTTTTCGCGAAGCTCCCATACCTTCTCCGATATCGCTGTGTATTCGTGCACCTCTCATACCTTCCCCTCTTTTGCTGTCTTTTCGCGCACCTCTCATACCTTCCCCTACATCGCCCTGTTTTCGCACACATTCCATAGCTTCCACTATATTGCCCTGTTTTCGCGCACCTCTCATGCCTTCCCCTATATCGCCCTGCTTTCGCACACATCCCATAGCTTCCACTATATCGCTCTGTTTTCACTCGTCTCATAACGTCCCCTATATCGCTTTGTTTTCTTGCACCTCTGATGCATTCCCCTGTATCGCCGTGTTTTCGCGCACCTCTCATACCTTCCCCAATATTTTCGTGCACATCCCATAGCTTCCACTATATTGCCCTGTTTTCGCACACCTCTCATGTATTCCATTACCTCGCTGTGTTTTCGCGCACCTCCCATACCTCCCCCTATATCGCCGTGTTTTATGCACATCTCATACCGTCCCCTATATTATTGTGTTTTGGCGCACCTCCCATACCTTCCCCTATATCGCCGTGTTTTTGTGCACCTCTCATACCTTCCCCAATATCGCCCTGTTTTTGCGCACCTCCTATACCTTCCCTTATATTGCTGCGTATTCGTGCACCTCTCATACCTTCCCGTACATTGCCCAGTGTTCGCGCACCTCCTATACCTTCCCTTGATTTGCTGCATTTTCGTGCACCTCTCATACCTTCCCCTATATCGCTGTGTTTTCATGCACATCTCATAACGTCCCCTATTTCACTGTGTATTCGTGCACCTCCCATAACATTCCCTATATCGCTCTGCCTCCACGCACCTCTCATACGTTCCCCTATATCACCGTGTTTTCATGCACATTTCATAACGTCCCCTATATTGCTGGGTTTTCACGCACCTCTCATAACTTCCCCTATATCGCCCTGTTTTCGCACTCCTCTCATAGCTTCACCTATATCACTGCGTTTTCACGCACCTCTCATAACTTCCCCTATATCGCTGTGTTTTCGCACACCTCTCATGGCTTCCGGTCTATCACCGTGTATTCATGCACATCTCATATCGTCCCGTATATCGCTGTGCTTTCGCGCACCTCTCATACCTTCCCCTATATCGCTGTGTTTTTGTGCACCTCTCATACCTTCACTAACATCGTTGCATTTTCATGCACATCTCATCACGTCCCCTATATCGCTGTGCATTCACGCACCTCCCATAATATCCCCTATGTCGCTGTGCCTTCGCGCACCTCTAATACCTTCCCCTATATCTCCCTGTTTTCGTGCATCTCCAATTCCTTCCCCTATATCGCTGCGTTTTCGTGCACATTTCATACCTGCCCCTACATCACTGTGTTTTCACACACCTCTCATAGCTTCTCCTATATCGCTGTGTTTTTGTGCACCTCTCATACCTTCCCTAATATCGCTGCGTTTTCATGCACATCTCATCACGTCCCCCATATCGCTTTGTATTCACGCATCTCCCATAGCATCCCTTATATCGCTGTGCATTGCGCACCTCTCATACTTTCCCCTATATCGCTGTCTTTTCCCGCACATCCCATAGATTCGCCTTTATCGCTGTGTTATTGCTCACCTCTCATAGCTTCCCCTGTAAAGCCGTGTTTTGCTCACCTCTCATACCTTCCCCTATATCACTGTGTTTTCACGCACGTCCCATAGCGTCCCTTATATCGCTGTGCTTTCGCGCACCTCTCATACCTTCCCCTATATTGCCCTATTTTCGCGCAACTCCTATACCTTCCCTTATATCGCTGCGTTTTCGTATACCTCTCATACCTCCCCCAATATCGTTGTGTTTTCACGCACCTCTCATAACTTATCCTATATTGCTGTATTTTTGCGCACCTCTCATAACTTCCCCTATATTGCCGTGTTTTTATGCACATCTCATAATGTCCCCTATATCGCTGTGTATTCGTGCACCTCCCATTCCTTCCCCTATATCGCTGTGTTTTCGTGCTCCTCTCATACCTTCCCTAATATCGCTGCGTTTTCATGCACATCTCATCACGTCCCCTATATCGCTGTGTATTCACGCACCTCCCATAGCATCCCCTATATCGCTGTGCCTTGTGCACCTCTCATACCTTCCCCTATATCGCAGTCTTTTCGCGCACATCCCATAGATTCACCTTTATCGCTGTATTATTGCTCACCTCTCATAGCTTCCCCTGTATTGCCGTGTTTTTGCTCACCTCTCGTAGCTTCCCCTATATCGCCGTGTTTTCGCGCACCTCTCCTGTCTTCCCCTATATCACTGTGTTTTCGCGCACCTTCCATAGCATCCCCTATATTGCTGTGCCTTCGCATACCTCCACTAACTTCATCTATTTCACCCTGTTTTCGATCACCTTACATACCTTCCCCTATATCGCTGTGTTTTTGTGCACCTCTCATACCTCCCCCTATATCGCTGTGCCTTGCGCACCTCTCATACATTCCCCTATATCACCCTGTTTTCGCGCACCTCCCATTCCTTCACCTATATCGCTGTTTTTGTGCACATCACATACCTTCCCCTATATCGCTGTGTTTTCACACACCTCTCATAACTTCTCCTATATCACTGTGTTTTTTTTGCACCTCTCATACCTTCCCTAATATCGCTGCATTTTCATGGACATCTCATCACGTCCCCTATATCGCTGTGTATTCACGCACCTCCCATAGCATCCCCTATATCACTGTGCCTTGCGCACCTCTCATACCTTCCCCTATATCGCTGTCTTTTTGCGCACATCCCACAGATTCACCTTTATCGCTGTGTTATTGCTCATCTCTCATAGCTTCCCCTGTATTGCTGTCTTTTCGCGCACATCCCATAGATTCACCTTTATCGCTGTTTTATTGCTCACCTCTCATAGCTTCCCCTGTATCATCGTGTTTTCGCTCACCTCTCATAGATTCCCCTATATCGCCCTGTTTTCGTGCACCTCCCATACCTTCCCTGATATCGCTGTGTTTTCGTGCTCCTCTCATACCTTCCCCTATATTGCTGTTTTCTCGCACCTCCGATACATTCTCCTGTATTGCCATGTTTTCGCGCACCTCTTACAATTTCCCCTATATCGCAGTGTTCTCGCACACCTCTCATACCTTCCCATATATCACTGTTTTTTTGCGCATGTCCCATAGCTTCCCCTATATCGCTGTGTTTTCGCGCACCTCTGATACATTCCCCTGTATCGCCGTGGTTTCGCGCACATCCCATAGGTTCCACTATATTGCCCTGTTTTTGCGCACCTCTCATGTCTTCACCTATATCACGGTGTTTTCGCGCACCTCTCATAGCATCCCCTGTATAGCTGTGCCTTTGCGCACCTCTCATAACTTCCCCTATATTGCCCTGTTTTCGCGCACCTCCCATACCTTCCCCAATATCGCTGTGTTTTCGTGCACCTCTCCTACCTTCCCCTATATCGCTGTGTTTTCATGCAGCTCTCATAACTTCTCCTATATAACTGTATTTTTGCGCAGCTCTTATACCTTCCCCTATATTGCCGTGTTTTCATGCACATCTCATAATGTCCCCTATATCGCTGCGTATTCGCGCACCTCCCAATATCGCCCTGTTTTCGCGCACCTCTCATACTTTCCATTATATCGCCCTGTTTACGCGCACCTCTCATACCTCCCCCAATATCGCCATGTTTTTATGCACATTTCATACCGTCTCCTATATCGCTGTGTTTTCGCACACCTCCCATAGCATCCCCTATATTGCTGTGCCTTCGTGCACCTCTCATACCTTCCCCTATATCGCCCTGTTTTCGCGCACCTCTCATGTATTCCACTACATCGCTGTGTTTTCTGGCACCTCTGATGCATTCCCCTGTAACGCCAAGTTTTCGCGCACATCTCATACTTTCCCCTATATCGCCGTGTTTTTTGCGCGCACCTCTCATACCTCCCCCTACATCGCCATGTTTTTATGCACATTTTATACCGTCTCCTATATCGCTGTTTTCTCGCGCACCTCCCATAGCATCCCCTATATCGCTGTGCCTTCATGCACCTCTCATACCTTCCCCTAAATCGCCCTGTTTTCGCGCACCTCCTATACCTTCCCTTATATAGCTGTGTTTTCATGCACATCTCATAACGTCTCCTATTTCGCTGTGTATTCGTGCAATTCCCATAACATCCCCTATATCGCTGTGCCTTCGCGCACCTCTCATACCTTCCCCTATAATGCCGTGTTTTCATGTACATCTCATAACGTCCCCTATATCGCTGGGTTTTCACGCACCTCTCATAACTTCCCCTATATCACCCTGCTTTCGAGCACCTCCCATACCTTCCCCTATATCGCTGTGTTTTCATGTACCTCTCATACCTCCCCCTATATTGCTGTGTTTTCGCGCACCTCTAATAACTTCTCCTATATTGCTGTATTATTGCGCACCTCTCATAACTTCCCCTATATCGCCGTGTTTTCATGCACCTCTCATACCTTCCCTATATCGCTGTGTTTTCACACACCTCTCATAACTTCCCCTATATCGCTGTGTTTTTGTGCACCTCTCATAACTTCCCTAATATCGCTGCGTTTTCATGCACATATCATCACGTCCCCTATATCGCTGTGTATTCACGCACCTCTCATACCTCCCCCTATATCGCTGTGCCTTGCGCACCTCTCATACCTTCCCCTATATCACTGTCTTTTCGTGCACATCCCATAGATTCATCTTTATCGCTGTGTTATTGCTCACCTCTCATAGATTCCCCTGTATCGCCGTGTTTTTGCTCACCTCTCATAGCTTCCCCCATATGTCCGTGTCTTTGCGCACCTCTCATGTCTTCACCTAGATCGCTATGTTTTCACTCCTCTAAATACTTACCCTATATCGCTGTGTTTTCTCGCACATCTGATACATTCTCCCATATCGCCGTGTTTTCGCACACCTCTCATAATTTCCCCTATATCGCTGTGTTCTCGCACACTTCTCATACCTTCCCCTATATCACTGTGTTTTCGCGAACGTCCCATTGTGTCCCTTATATTGTCCTGTTTTCGCGCACCTCTCATTAATTCCCCTATATCACCCTGCTTTCGAGCACCTCCCATACCTTCCCCTATATCGCTGTGTTCTCGTGTACCTCTCATACCTTCCCTATATCGCTGTGTTTTCACACACCTCTCATAACTTCTCCTATGTCGCTGTGTTTTTGTGCACCTCTCATACCTTCCCCTATATCGCCCTGTTTTTGTACATCTCCCATTCCTGCCTCTATATCGCTGTGTTTTCGTGCACCTTTCATACCTTCCCATTTTACACTGTGTTTTCACACACCTCTCATAACTTCTCCTATATCGCTGTGTTTTTGTGCACCTCTCATACCTTCCCTAATATCGCTGCGTTTTCATGCACATCTCATCACATCCCCTATATCGCTGTGTATTCACGCACCTCCCATAGCATCCCCTATATCGCTGTGCCTAGCGCACCTCTCATACCTTCCCCTATATTGCTGTCTTTTCGCGAACATCCCATAGATTCACATTTATCGCTGTGTTATTGCTCACCTCTCATAGCTTCCCCTGTATCGCCGTGTTTTTGCTCACCTCGCATAGCTTCCCCTATATCACCGTCTTTTCGTGCACCTCCCATAGCATCCCCTATATCGCTGTGCCTTGCGCACCTCTCATACCTTACCTTATATCGAAGTCTCTTCGCGCACATCCCATAGATTCACCTTTATCGCTGTATTATTGCTCACCTCTCATAGCTTCCCCTGTATTGCCGTGTTTTTGCTCACCTCTCATAGCTTTCCCTATATCGCCGTGTTTTCGCGCACCTCTCCTGTCTTCCCCAATATTACTGTGCCTTCGCATACCTCCATTAATTTCATCTATATCACCCTGTTTTCGAGCACCTTACATAACTTCCCCTACATCGCTGTGTTTTTGTGCACCTCTCATACTTCCCCATATATCGCTGTGCCTTGCGCACCTCTCATACCTTCCCCTATATCACCCTGTTTTCGCGCACCTCCCATTCCTTCACCTATATCGCTGTTTTCGTGCACCTCTCATACCTTCCCCTATATCGCTGTGTTTTCACACACCTCTCATAACTTCTCCTATATCACTGTGTTTTTTTTGCAACTCTCATACCTTCCCTAATATCGCTGCATTTTCATGCACATCTCATCACGTCCCCTATATCGCTGTGTATTCACGCACCTCCCATAGCATCCCCTATATCACTGTGCCTTGCGCACCTCTCATACCGTCCCCTATATCGCTGTCTTTTTGCGCACATCCCATAGATTCACATTTATCGCTGTGTTATTGCTCACCTCTCATAGCTTCCCCTGTATCCCCGTGTTTTTGCTCACCTCTCATACCTTTCTCTATATCGCCTTGTTTTCGAGCACCTCCCATACCTTCCCCTTATCGCTGTGTTTTCTTGTACCTCTCATACCTCCCCCTATATCGCTGTGTTTTCACGCACCACTCATAGCGTCCCCTATATCGCTGTGTATTCGCGCACCTCCCATAGCATCCCCTATATCGCTGTGCCTTCGCGCACCTCACATGCCTTCCCCTATATCGCCCTGTTTTCGCGCACCTCCGATTCCTTCCCCTATATCGCTGTGTTTTCGTGCACCTTTCATACCTTCCCCTTTATTGCTGTGTTTTCACACACCTCTCATAACTTCTCCAATATCACTGGGTTTTTATGCACC
This sequence comes from Mobula birostris, assembly GCF_030028105.1. Taxonomy (NCBI): domain Eukaryota; kingdom Metazoa; phylum Chordata; class Chondrichthyes; order Myliobatiformes; family Myliobatidae; genus Mobula; species Mobula birostris. Next base: position 9,611 of record NW_027276524.1, on the reverse strand, counting down.
TCTCATACCTTCCCTTATATAGCTGTTTTCGCGCACCTCCTATAACTTCCCTTATATCACTGCGTTTTCGTGCACCTCTCATACCTTCCACTATATCGCTGTGTTTTCATGCACATCTCATAACGTCCCCTATTTCGCTGTGTATTCGTGCACTTCGCATAACATCCCCTATTTCTCTGTGCCTTCGCACACCTCTCATACCTTCCCCTATATCGCCGTGTTTTCGTGCACCTCTCATACCTTCCCCTATATCGCTGTCTTTTCGCGCACCTCTCATACCTTCCCCTACATCGCCCTGTTTTCGCACACATCCCATAGCTTCCACTATATTGCCCTGTTTTCGCGCACCTCTCATGTATTCCACTACATCACTGTGTTTTCTGGCACCTCTGATGCATTCCCCTGTAACGCCAAGTTTTTGCGCACCTCTCATACTTTCCATTATATCGCCGTGTTTACGCGCACCTCTCATACCTCACCCTATATGGCCATGTTTTTATGCACATCTCATACCGTCTCCTATATCGCTGTGCTTTTGCACACCTCCCATAGCATCCCCTATATTGCTGTGCCTTCGTGCACCTCTCATACCTTCCCCTTTATCGCCCTGTTTCCGCGCACCTCTCATGTATTCCACTACATCGCTGTGTTTTCTGGCACCTCTAATGCATTCCCTTGTAATGCCAAGTTTTCGCGCACCTCGCATACTTTCCCCTATATCGCCGTGTTTACGCGCACCTCTCATACCTCCCCCGATATCGCCACGTTTTTATGCACATCTCATCCCGTCTCCTATATCGCTGTGCTTTTGCGCACCTACCATAACATCCCCTATATCGAATGTGCCTTTTTGCACCTCTCATACCTTCCCCTATAGCGCCCTGTTTTCGCGCACCTCCTATACCTTCCCCTATATCGCTGTTTTTTCGTGTACCTCTCATACCTCCCCCTATATCGCTGTGTTTTCATGCACCTCTAATAACTTCTGCTATATTGCTGTATTATTGTGCACCTCTCATAACTTCCCCAATATCGCCGTGTTTTTATGCACATCTCATAATGTCCCCTATATCGCTGTGTATTAGTGCACCACCCATACCTTCCATTATATCGCTGTGTTTTCGCACACCTCTCATAACTTTTCCTATATCGCTGTGTTTTTGTGCACCTCTCATACCTTCCCTAATATCGCTGCATTTTCATGGACATCTCATCACGTTTCCTATATCGCTGTGTATTCACGCACCTCCCATAGCATCCCCTATATCGCTGTGCCTTGCGCACCTCTCATAGCTTCCCCTATATCGCTGTCTTTTCGCGCTCATCCCATAGATTCACCTTTATCACTGTGTTATTGCTCACCTCTCATAGCTTCCCCTGTATCGCCGTGTTTTTGCTCACCTCTCATAGCTTCCCCCATATCACCGTGTTTTCGCGCACCTCTCATGTCTTCACCTAGATCGCTATGTTTTCGCTCTTCTCAATACTTCCCCTATATCGCTGTGTTTTCTCGCACATCTGATACCGCCCCCTATATCGCCGTGTTTTTATACACATCTCATACTGTCCCCTATATTACTGTGTTTTCACGCACCTCCCATAGCATCCCCTATATCGCTGTGCCTTCGTGCACCTCTCATACCTTCCCCTATTTCGCTCTGTTTTTGCGCACCTCCTATAACTTCCCTTGTATCGCTGCGTTTTCGTGCACCTCTCCGACCTTCCCCTATATCGCTGTGTTTACATGAACATCTCATAACGTCCCCTATTTCGCTGTGTATTCGTGCACCTCCCATAACATTCCCTATATCGCTGCGCCTTCGCGCACCTCTCATACCTTCCCCTATATCGCCGTATTTTCATGCACATCTCATAATCTCCCCTATATCGCTGGGTTTCCACGCATCTCTCGTAACTTCCCCTATATCGCCCTGTTTTCGCGCTCCTCTCATACCTTCCCCTACATCACTGTGTTTTCACGCACCTGTCATAACTTGCCCTATATCGCTGTGTTTTTGAACACCTCTCATTGTTTCCCGTCTATCGCCGTGTATTCATGCACATCTCATACCGTCCCCTATATCGCTGTGTTTTCGCATACCTCTCATAACTTCTCCTTTATCGCTGTGTTTTTGTGCACCTCTCATAACTTCCTTAATATCGCTGAGTTTTCATGCACATCTCATCACGTTCCCTATATCGCTGTGTATTCACGCACCTCCCATAGCATCCCCTATATCGCTGTGCCTTGCGCACCTCTCATAGCTTCCCCTATATCGCTGTCTTTTCGCCCTCATCCCATAGATTCACTTTTATCGCTGTGTTATTGCTCACCTCTCATAGCTTCCCCTGTATTGCCGTGTTTTTTCTCACCTCTCATAGCTTCCCCTATATCGCCGTGTTTTCGCGCACCTCTCATGTCTTCACCAGATCGCTATGTTTTTGCTCCTCTCATTACTTCCCCTATATCGCTGTGTTTTCTCGTACGTCTGATACATTCTCCCGTATATCCGTGTTTTCGCACACCTCTCATAATTTCCCCTATATCGCCGTGTTCTCGCACATCTCTCATACCTTCCCCTATATCACTGTGTTTCTGCGCACATCCCATAGAGTCCCCTATATCGCTGTGCTTTCGCGAACCTCTCATACCTTCCACTACATCGCCCTGTTTTTGCGCACATCCCATAGCTTCCACTATATTGCCCTGTTTTCGGGCACCTCTCATGTCTTCCCCCATATCACCGTGTTTTCGCGCACCTCTCATGTCTTTACCAAGATCGCTATGTTTTTGCTCCTCTCATTACTTCCCCTATATCGCTGTGTTTTCTCGCACGTCTGATACATTCTCCCGTATCTCCGTGTTTTCATACACATCTCATACCGTCCCCTATATCACTGTGTTTTCGCGCACCTCCCATAGCATCCCCTATATCCCTGTACCTTCGTGCACCTCTCATACCTTTCCGTATATCGCCGTGTTTTCCTTCACATCTCATAACGTCCCCTATATCGCCGTACTTTTGCTCACCTCTCATAACTTCCTCTATATCGCCCTGTTTTCGCACACCTATCATAACTTCCCCTATATCGCTGTGTTTTCGCACAACTCTCCTGGTTTCCCGACTATCGCCGTGTATTCATTCACATCTCGTACCGTCCCCTATATCGCTGTGTTGTCACACACCTCTCATACCATCCCCTATATCGCTGTGTTTTCACACACCTCTCATACCTTTCCCTATATCGCTGTCTTTTCGCGCACATCGCATAGATTCACCTTTATCGCTGTGTTATTGCTCACATCTCATAGCTTCCCCTACATCGCCGTGTTTTTGCGCACCTCTCATAACTTCCCCTATATCGCCGTATTTTTATGCACATCTCATAACGTCCCCTATATCGCTGTGTATTCATGCACCTCCCATAGCATCCCCTATTTCGCTATGCCTTCGCGCACCTGCCATTCCTTCACCTATATCGCTGTTTTCGTGCACCTCTCATACCTTCCCAAGATCGCTGTGTTTTCACACACCTCTCATAACTTCTCCTATATCGCTGTGTTTTTGTGCACCTCTCATCACTTCCCTAATATCGCTGCGTTTTCATGCACATCTCATCGCGTCCCCTATATCGCTGTGTATTCACGCACCTCCCATACATCCCCTATATCGCTGTGCCTTTCGCACCTCTCATTCCTTCCCCTAAATCGCTGTCTTTTTGCGCACATCCCATAGATTCACTATCGCTGTGTTATTGCTCACCTCTCATAGCTTCCCCTGTATCGCCGTGTTTTTGCTCACCTTCATAGCTTCCCCTATATTGCCGTGTTTTTGCTCACCTCTCATACCTTCCCCTAAATCGCTGTCTTTTTGCGCACATCCCATAGATTCACTATCGCTGTGTTATTGCTCACCTCTCATAGCTTCCCCTGTATCGCCGTGTTTTTGCTCACCTCTCATAGCTTCCCCTATATTGCCGTGTTTTTGCGCACCTCTCATAACTTCCCCTATATCGCCGTGTTGTTATGCACATCTCATAACGTCCCCTATATCGCTGTGTATTCGCGCACCTCCCATAGCATCCCCTATATTGCTGTGCCTTCGCGCACCTCTCATACCTTCCCCTATATCGCCATGTTTTCGTGCACCTCTCATGTCGTCACCTAGGTTGCTATGTTTTCACTCCTCTCAATACTTCCCCTATATCGCTGTGTTTTCTTGCACATCTGATACATTCTCCCGTATCGTCGTGTTTTCGCGCACCTCTCATAATTTTCCCTATATCGCCGTGTTTTCGCGCACCTCTCATAATTTCCCCTATATCGCCGTGTTCTCGCACATCTCTCATACCTTCCCCTATATCACTGTGTTTTCGCGCACATCCCATAGCGTCCCCTATATCACTGTGTTTTCTCGCATCTCTGATGCATTTCCCTGTATCGTCCTGTTTTCGCGCACCTCTCATGTATTCCACTACATCGCTGTGTTTTAGCGCACCTCTCATACCTCCCCCTATATCGTCGTGTTTTTATGCACATCTCATACCGTCCCCTATATCGCTGTGTTTTCGCGAACCTCTCATACCTCCCCCTATATCGCCCTGTTTTTGCGCACATCCCATAGCATCCCCTATATTGCTGTGTTTTCACACACCTCTCATAACTTCTCCTATATCACTGTGTTTTTGTGCACCTCTCATACCTTCCCTAATATCGCTGAGTTTTCGTGCACATCTCATCACATCCCCTATATCGCTGTATATTCACACACCTCCCATCGCATCCCCTATATCGCTGTGCCTTGCGCACCTCTCATAGCTTCCCCTATATTGCTGTCTTTTCGCGCACATCTCCATAGATTCAGCTTTATCGCTGTATTATTGCTCTCCTCTCATAGCTTCCCCTGTATCGCCGTGTTTTTGCTCACCTGTCATGTCTTCACCTAGATCACTATGTTTTCGCTCCTCTCAATACTTCCCCTATATCGCTGTGTTCTCTCGCACAATTAATACATTCTCCCGAATCGCCGTGTTTTCGCACACCTCTCATAATGTCCCCAATATCGCCGTGTTCTCGCACACCTCTCATACCTTCCCCTATAGCGCCCTCTTTTCGCGCACATCCCATACCTTCCACTATATTGCCCTGTTTTCGCGCACCTCTCATGTCTTCCACTACATCGCTGTGTTTTCTGGCACCTCTGATGCATTCCCATGTAACGCCAAGTTTTCGCGCACCTCTCATACTTTCCCCTATATTGCCGTGTTTACGCGCACCTCTCATACCTCCCCGTATATTGCCATGTTTTTATGCACATCTCATACCGTCTCCTATATCGCTGTGCCTTCGTGCACCTCTCATACCTTCCCCTATATCGCCCTGTTTTCGCGCACCTCCTATAACTTCCCTTATATCACTGCGTTTTCGTGCACCTCTCATACCTTCCACTATATCGCTGTATTTTCATGCACATCTCATAACGTCCCCTATTTCGCTGTGTATTCGTGCACATCCCATAACATTCCCTATTTCTCTGTGCCTTCGCGCACCTCTCATACCTTCCCCTATATCGCCGTGTTTTCATGCACATCTCATAACGTCCCCTATTTCGCTGTGTATTCGTGCACATCCCATAACATTCCCTATTTCTCTGTGCCTTCGCGCACCTCTCATACCTTCCCCTATATCGCCGTGTTTTCATGCACATCTCATAACGTCCCCTATATCGCTGGGTTTTTACTCACCTCTCATAACTTCCCCTATATCGCCCTGCTTTCGAGCACCTTCCATACCTTCCCCTATATCGCTGTGTTTTTGTTTACCTCTCATACCTCCCCCTATATCGCTGTGTTTTCAGGCACCTCTCATAAATTCTCATATATTGCTGTATTTTTGTGCACCTCTTATAACTTCCCCTATATTGTCGTTTTTTTATGCACATCACATAACGTCCCCTATTTGACTGTGTATTCGTGCACCTCCCATAACATCCCCTATATCGCTGTGCCTTCGTGCACATCCCATACCTTCCCCTATATCGCCCTGTTTTCGCCCACCTCCTATACCTTCCCTTATATCGCTGTGTATTCGTGCACCTCCCATTCCTTCCACTATATCGCTGTGCTTTCGTGCACCTTTCATACCTTCCCCTATATCGCTGTGTTTTCGCACACCTCTCATAACTTCTCCTATATCGCTGTGTTTTTGTGCACCTCTCATAACTTCCCTAATATCGCTGAGTTTTCATGCACATCTCATTACGTCCACTATATCGCTGTGTATTCACGCCCCTCCCATTGCATCCCCTATATCGCTGTGCCTTGCGCACCTCTCATAGCTTCCCCTATATCGCTGTCTTTTCGCGCACATCCAATAGATTCACCTTTATCGCTGCGTTATTGCTCACCTCTCATAGCTTCCCTGTATCGCCCTGTTTTTGCTCACCTCTCATAGCTTCCCTTATATCGCAGTGTTTTCGCGCCCTTCTCTTGTCTTCACCTAGATCGCTATGTTTTCGTTCCTCTCAATACTTCCCCTATATCGCTGTTTACTAGCACATCTGATACATTCTCCCGTATCGCCGTGTTCTCGCACACCTCTCATACCTTTCCCTATATCACTGTGTTTTCGCACACGTCCCATTGCGTCCCCTATATCGCTGTGTTTTCGCGCACCTCTCATACCTTCCCCTATATCGCCCTATTTTCATGAACATCCCATAGCTTCCACGATATTGCCCTGTTTTCGCACACCTCTCATGTATTCCACTACATCACTGTGTTTTCTGGCACCTCTGATGCATTCCCCTGTAACGCCAAGTTTTCGCGCACCTCTCATACCTCTCCCTATATGGCCATGCTTTTGTGCACATCTCATACCGTCTCCTATATCGCTGTGTTTTCGCACACCTCCCATAGCATCCCCTATATTGCTGTGCCTTCGTGCACCTCTCATACCTTCCCCTATATCGCCCTATTTTCGCGCACCTCTCATGTATTCCACTACATCGCTGTGTTTTCTGGCACCTCTGATGCATTCCCCTGTAACGCCAAGTTTTCGCGCACATCTCATAATTTCCGCTATATCGCAGTGTTTACGCGCACCTCTCATACCTCCCCCTATATCGTCATGTTTTTATGCACATCTCATACCGTCTCCTATATCGCTGTTTTCTGGCGCACCTCATATAGCATCCCCTATATCGCTGTGCCTTCATGCACCTCTCATACCTTCCCCTATAACGCTGTGTTTTCATGCACATCTCATAACGTCCCCTATTTCGCTGTGTATTCGTGCACCTCCCATAACATCTCCTATATCGCTGTGCCTTCGCGCAACTCTCATACTTTCCCCTATATCGCCGTGTTTTCATGCACATCTCATAACGTCCCCTATATCGCTGAGTTTTCACGCACCTCTCATAACTTCCCCTATATCACCCTGCTTTCGAGAACTTCCCATACCTTCCCCTATATCGCTGTGTTTTCGTGTACCTCTCATACCTCCCCCTATATTGCTGTGTTTTCACGTACCGCTAATAAATTCTCCTATATTGCTGTATTGTTGCGCACCTCTCATAACTTCCCCTGTATCGCCGTGTTTTCGTACACCTCTCATACCTTCCCTATATCGCTGTGTTTTCACACACCTCTCGTAACTTCTCCTATATCGCTGTGTTTTAGTGCACCTCTCATACCTTCCCTAATATCGCTGCGTTTTCATGCACATCTCATCACGTTCCCTATATCGCTGTGTATTCACGCACCTCCCATAGCATCCCCTATATCGCTGTGCCTTGCGCACCTCTCATAGCTTCCCCTATATCGCTGTCTTTTCGCGCACATCCAATAGATTCACCTTTATCGCTGCGTTATTGCTCACCTCTCATAGCTTCCCTGTATCGCCCTGTTTTTGCTCACCTCTCATAGCTTCCCTTATATCGCCGTGTTTTCGTGCCCTTCTCTTGTCTTCACCTAGATCGCTATGTTTTTGCTCCTCTTATTACTTTCCCTATATCGCTGTGTTTCCTGGCACGTCTGATACATTCTCCCGTATCGCCGTGTTTTTGCGCACCTCTCATAATTTCCCCTATATCGCCGTGTTCTCGCACATCCCTTAACCTTCCCCTATATCAGTGTGTTCTCGCGCACGTCCCATAGATTCCCCTATATCGCTGTGCTTTCGCGCAGCTCTCTTAACTTCCCCTACATCGCCCTGTTTTTGCGCACATCCCATAGCTTCCATTATATTGCCCCGTTTTTGCGCACCTCTCATGTCTTCCCCTACATCGCTGTCTTTTCTCGCAGCTCTGATGCATTTGCCTGTAATGCCAAGTTTTCACGCACCTCTCATACTTTCCCCTATATCGCCGTGTTTTCGCGTACCTCTCATAGTTTCCCATGTATCGCCGTGTTTTCATACACATCTCATACCGTCCCCTATATCACTGTGTTTTCGCGCACCTCCCATAGCATCCCCTATATCGCTGTGCCTTCGTGCACCTCTCATACCTTTCCGTATATCGCCATGTTTCATGCACATCTCATAACGTCCCCTATATCGCCGTACTTTTGCTCACCTCTCATAACTTCCTCTATATCGCCCTGTTTTCGCACAACTCTCATGGTTTCCCGACTATCGCCGTGTATTTATGCACATCTCGTACCGTCCCCCTATATCGCTGTGTTTTCACACACCTCTCATACCGTCCCCTATATCGCTGTGTTTTCACACACCTCTCATACCTTTCCCTATATCGCTGTCTTTTCGCGCACACCGCATAGATTCACCTTTATCGCTGTGTTATTGCTCACCTCTCATAGCTTCCCCTACATCGCCGTGTTTTTCCGCACCTCTTATAACTTCCCTTATATCGCCGTATTGTTATGCACATCTCATAACGTCCCCTATATCGCCGTGTATTCGCGCACCTCCCATAGCATCCCCTATTACGCTGTGCCTTCGCGCACCTCTCATGTCTTCCCCTATATCGCCCTGTTTTCGTGCTCCTCGCAGTCATTCACCTATATCGCCCTGGTTTCGCGCACCTGCCATTCCTTCACCTATATCGCTGTTTTCGTGCACCTCTCATACCTTCCCTATATCGCTGTGTTTTCACACACCTCTCATAACTTCTCCTATATCGCTGTGAATTTGTGCACCTCTCATAACTTCCCTAATATCGCTGCGTTTTCATGCACATCTCATCACGTCCCCTATATCGCTGTGTATTAACGCACCTCTCATACATCCCCTATATCACTGTGCCTTGCGCACCTCTCATTCCTTCCCCTAAATCGCTGTCTTTTTGCGCACATCCCATAGATTCACTATCGCTGTATTATTGTTCACCTCTCATAACTTCCCCAATATCGCCGTGTTTTTATGCACATCTCATAATGTCCCCTATATCGCTGTGTATTCGTGCACCTCCCATACCTTCCCCTATATCGCTGTGTTTTCGCACACCTCTCATAACTTTTCCTATATGGCTGTGTTTTTGTGCACCTCTCATACCTTCCCTAATATCGCTGCGTTTTCATGCACATCTCATCACGTTCCCTATATTGCTGTGTGTTCACGCACCTCTCATAGCTTCTCCTATATCGCT